>NC_068320.1:26671522-26706048 GCF_025860055.1 Xyrauchen texanus | reverse complement strand
CACTCACCTGTGACACTAATGTCAACTTTTTCATTTTTATAGCTATATTTCAGATTATTTCTGCCTTCAATTCTGAAGTAATATTCACCGCTGTCATCCAGTCTGACATCATCAAAGCGGGTGGTGCAGTTTTTGTCTGCTGGTTTGCCAAAAATTTCCCCTTTGAGATTTCCTGTACTGGGACTTCTGGAGTCAAACACTACATAACCTGAATTATAATATACATATTTATACCATATTCGTGTTGCATCAGTGAGGTCATATTGATAATATTGATAATATTGGCCAGTATCAAAAGTGCAGGGTATGAAAACACAGGATCCTTCTAGAGCTTCTATCCTCTCTGGCAGATTGATACTGAAGTCACACAAAACATCTACACAACACAAAACACAAACATATATAAAATATGCATTAATAACATGAATGAAGATCAGTTTACTGTAATGTAGTTCACACGCAGAATAGGTTTGATTTGAAAATGCTGGTATTACATAAACACATATTCATAATCTAAAACACAAAGAGATAAGTGTTAATTACTCTTTAAACTCCCACAAAGATCAAATCATGCTTTTCAAATCATAAATTCAGCCAATAATAAGAATGAAACAACCTTTTATCAGACAACCAATGAGAATGATCTTCACAGCTGTTTCCATCTTTAATGTTCGTTCAACCTTCCAGTAGAAAATACAAATGAACAAACACACAGGTCGTGTTTTACAATTACAGTTCAAGTGGAAATTCAAGCAGTTATTTTCATGTCTGTAAGTTGTTGTTCAGTTTCCTCAGAAGTTCTTTCGACTGTGCAGGAGTAAAATATTAAATGGAGAACATTCGAAGACAAGAACGACATTTTGACTCACTATCAGGTAACCTGATTTAGGTTTAGCACCCCTTAAAGAAACTGATTTATATTATTTATTATATCTTAGAATGATCAAGGACTTCCTTCTCTGTGTTCAGAAGATGTTCAGAACCTCGAAGTGACGTAAAAACATCTGAAAATATCAAATGACTTACCAGAGAAAACTGTTGAAAGTTTAAAGAAATATTTTCAACAGAGTTTTTCCTGAGAGATCAAGTGTTCTTCTGTATCACTGATGATGTTTGAGTGTGAACATGACAAACGTCTTCACTGATATTATATTTATTACAACTTCCTGTTTTACTCACAAATGTCAGAAATAGTTCAAGCTGTTAAGACCAGTGAAGACTGGAGGTAGAGCAAAGGTCCGGGGCCAATTTTCATTTAGATTGAATTATCTTTTAAAGTTGAGATCCACACGATCCATTTTTGTTTATTTGTTAGATTCTCTTAATTACAGTCAGATTAATTAAACACAGCACAGATGTGGTAAAGACACTCCTCATCTGTTCTTAAAGAGACAGTACTCTTTTAGCATTTGTAATACACCTCAATGTAAACTCAATGTAGTTTCAATAGGTCCTCTTGTTGGTGAAATACACATCACTCTTCTAGGGGTTTTAGGAGTTCTCGGAGCAGAAAGTTGAAGAGTATCTTCTGTGTTTTAACTACGGCATCTTAAACCATTATTTAAACAACAAATTCAGGATGTTGGTAGTGATGTATGTGTGAAAAGCATACCAGGAAGACCTTTCTGAGAATACTTTACTGACCGCAAACGAATAGGAACATGTTTGCTGCATGCGCACTACAAGTGCTTTGTGACACTTTCGCCAGCGCATGCGCAGATGACAAGCACAGAAGAAGAACATCTAGTCAAGGAAATCTAGGCGCATGTGCTGATGATGAAATATGCATCATGTATTCTGTGCACGGAGTAATCAGCAACGTCGATGCACTTATTATACTTTAGCCTTGACTCGTGCACATGGTCCTAGTCTGTGTGTGTCGTCTGCACATGTGCTGGCCTATCAGAAAAGTGAACTCATAATGGCAACGGATTGTGCAAAAACAAAGTACACGTGGGCCTTTAGGGTTATTATCCAGCAACTTGTCATCAACAAAGGAAAATCCAGAAGAACAAATGGCTCAAATGCAAATTCTCTTCTGGGTTTTTGATGTACAAACTGAACAGCTCTATTGTTAATCCAGAAGTCCTGAATTTATGACATGCTGTTTCATATTTCTGTATGGCAGCACCATCATAATTAACCTTATTCCTTATGATCTAACCAAACTAGAGATGTGTTTTAAATAACATTTTATTTTAAAAAGGCCACACATGTGAGGAACACAACAGAGATCATTGGTGGAGGTTTGGCATGAACATGGGGGTTGTATTGCTAATAATTATTGGGGGGTTGCACTTGCTTGTTTTTATTATTTTGGGGGGGGGTCAACACCCCTGACAGAGATGATGAAATGGCACTTTTCCACTGCAGTTTAGTACCACATCAACATGGGTGTGATTATAAACTGATTGTCATAGTTGTGTCTCCTCTACTGCCATGACATCATCTTAAGCATGACACAAACATACCAAAACAATAACATGACCGCTAGCTGTTAGCTACTAGCTCATTGTGCTGCATAAAAAGTTAAATTGGCCTGTTTGTTTTAGAATAAAGTGAAGCTTTCAGGCAGAGTATAGAGTTAACGTAACAAAACGTACCATCCTCCATTGTGGAGAGTCCAGGGCATTCTCCCTCCCATTGCTCGCCCGGTTTAAATTAGCGTCAATTTGGACGAACCACTTCCACTTTTCCTTGATGGTTCTGTAGTCACTTAAGTTTTTAACTTTTCCCTAAACTGTTGGTAGGTCGGGTGGTAGCTGTGTGCGGCCAACAGCTGAGACACTTCCTGAAAGACATTTTCTTTTAGGTGGACCGTCTGTACCTCGTTTATTGACCACGGTGTGGTTTTGCTCACAGCCATTTCTTTTTCACAATTCGGAAGTCGCGTGAACAAATGATACTGCTATCGCTGTTGCTAACTTTAAAACTAGCGGGTTCATGGCGTGTTGAAAATCCAGTGGCGCCGGTAGTGCCGATTCTTCCTGACCAATCAGTGATCTGCAGGATTTTGGCGTCACATTTAGTATCGACTCGGCTCGCTTGGAACCTCGACCGAGGTGGTACTAAAAAACTATCAGGTACTATCCACAGTGGAAAACCCCAAAAACCGAACTGAGTGAGTCGAGGTTATACCGTGCAGTGGAAAAGCCCCAATAGAGAGTCTGGAGTAGTTTAACAGCACCTGCCTGTAATGTGCTGTAGTGACCACTGGGGGTCACTGTTTCTGTATATTTGTATTTTTGAATGAATTTTGAGAAATCACAATGTATGGCAGCTGTAGGACTGGAAATCAAGATAACCATCTTTCTGATAGAAGCATCACCTGTTTAGTTTAATTTATTTGTCAGTTTGAAATACTGATATGAAATATATTATTGAAACATAATAGTTAGTAGCTGTATTTATATGCTTAGAAAATAGCTGTCTGAGGAGTTGACCACCAAGTGAACTGACTTGTTCCAATAAGGACTTTATTGTGTCCTCCTGTTTCCTGTCCTGCCATAATTGTTTGCACCTTATTTAATTTGATTAGTTTGTGTCTAACTACCATTGTGTTCTAGTTCCTGTCTGATGTTCTGCATGTGAGATAGTTTCTATGGTGAGTCTTTGCTTCATATTTATTTAGTTTCCATTTAGTTTATTTGGTTTCAATGACCGCTAGTGTTTTTGATTGACTTTGAAAATAGTTTTCAGATAAATGGTGTCTGGTCTCTAGATATGCTGGAGTCCCTTTTAATGTTGTTGTTTAATAATAGTGTTTACTGTTCTGTCTCTTAAAAAGGTATTAACAGAATTGGTTATTGAATTTAATACTCCAGTCAAATTTATTAATAAAGCACATTTAAAAACAACAAATATTGATCAAAGAGCTGCAAAAAGATTTCCAACCAACATAAAACATCAAAATATACAAAAAACATGAAATGTAAAAAACATTGAAACAACATAAGATAACAGTTTACACAGTCTCAAAAAGATTATTTTGGATACAGGATATAAATGTATTAAATGTTGAGGAGGATTTTAATGTCCAGTGGAATATTAATCCATCACCTCCGTCCAGAGACAGATGTGATCACCTGGAAACTTTAATTGTGATCGGGACGTAGACAGAAATAACTGGTTGGAGGATTGATGGAGGCTGAAAAACAGAATTAACAAATGAAACATCAGCATAAAGTATGAAGATTCATGATGTAGGCATTCCAGTTTAAATATATACTGTATAGGTCACAGCGCTTATTTTAGATTCCATATGTAACTATAGAAATAATCACAGTTGTGTAACATTTAATGAAGACTCGAATCGGAGGACGTGCTGAGTGACGTCAGCCAGGTCTCCTAAGCAACCAAATTGGCCTGTTTGGTAGGGAGGGTAGAATCACATGGGGTAACCTCATAATGAACAACAATAAATGCATAAAAAATTAACATCCTCCTTGATTGTCTACTGCTTTCAACACAATGAACCACCAGATTCTCCTGTCCACCCTCTCTGACCTGGGCATCACGGGAACTGCGCTTGGATGGGTTGAGTCATACCTCATTGACAGATCTTTTAAGATCTCCTGGAGAGGAGAGGTGTCCAAGTCACACTAGCTGACCACTGGTGTTCCTCAAGGATCAGTGCTTGGACCCCTCCTCTTCTCAATATACACAACATCCCTCAGACCGATCATTGAAGCACATGGCTTTTCCTATCACTACTATGCAGATGACACGCAGCTCTACCTGTTGTACTGTCTCAGCTCGTATCTCTGCCTGCCTCTTAGACATTTCGCCATGGATGAAGAAACACCATCTTCAGCTTAACCTTGACAAGACCGAACTCCTCGTGATCCCAGCCAATCCATCTGTTGACCACAACCTCACTATTCATCTTGGTTCAACTACACTAACACAGAACAGCTCAGAACCTGGGAGTGGTGGTAGATGACCAGCTTAATTTTACCACCCACATCTCATCAACCACCCAGTCTTGAAGATTTGCACTCTACAACATCAGGAAAATCAGACCTTGTCTGTCTGAATATGCTGCACAGACCCTGGTCTAAACTGGTAATTTCAAGACTGGACTACTGTAATTCTTTGATGGCTGGCCTCTCAGCTAACACAAATAAGCCACTGCCGATGGTCTAGAATGCAGCAGCGCATCTGCTCTTCAATCTGCCAAAAGGGCTCATGTCACCCCTCTCTTGATTTCACTTCACTGGCTACCTTTAGCTGCCCATATCAAATTCTCTGGCCTTCAGGACAGCCAACAGGTTTCTACAGGTTTATATGCTCCAACTCGCCCTCTGCGGTCTTTTCTTAAACTTGTGTCTCTGCAGGACAAAAAAGGGCTTTTCCTTATCAGTGGGCATTTTTCTCTTGAATAGGCTAGAGAATTATGTTAGCATTTGTGGAGTTGCATTAGCTTGGTTTAGGTCCTATTTAGCAGACCGCTACCACTTTATAAATGAGGAATTTTCAAACCAAACAAAAGTAAAATATGGAGTGCCACAGGGATCAGTTTAGGGCCTGTGCATTTCTCCTTGTATATGCTTCCCCTGGGAGATATTATCAGGAATCGTGGAATAAGTTTCCACTGTAATGCTGATGATAACCAACTTTATATATCTTCAAAACCTGATGAGATTTCACAATTCTCCAAATTAACAGTGTATCAATGAAATAAAAGATTTGATTTCCTTCTACTCAATTCCGAAAAAACAGAGGTACTAATTATTGGACCGAAAACCTCTAAAAAAAAAAAATAAGCCGCTAAAATATAATTTCACTCTCGATGGATCTATTGTTACATCATCTTCAACAGCAAAGAATTTAGGTGTTATATTTGATTACAATATGTCCTTTGAAAATCAAATTACCAATGTTTGGCGAAATTACTGCACATGCTCTCTGTTGCTGATGGCTGAAAAACTAATTAATGCATTCATGACCTCAAGACTAGATTTTTGTAATACATTACTGGGAGGATGTCCATCCATCCATCCATCCATCCATCGTCAACCGCTTATCCTGTGTACAGGGTCGCGGGGGGCTGGAGCCTGGGAGGATGTCCAGCAAGATAAAAATAAATACATTTCAATTGGTTCAAATTGCAGCAGCCAGAGTGCTAAGAAGATCCAAGTAATATGTTATTAGACTCATTTTATCATCATTACATTGGCTACCTGTTAAATTTCGTATTAAGTTTTAAATTCTGTTAACCACATACAAAGCTTTGAATATAGCGGCAACATACACCTTCAAGGTGGAGAGCGACGGCCTCCCGTTCAGCCTCTCCTGCAGGAAGGAAAGCACTGATCCAACTGCTCATCTCTGGAGATCTTTGCGTTGGGTAGAACACCACTTAGCGAACAGACACCACTTCAAGGCATACAGGCGCCTCGTAGAGGGGAGCCCTGGCCTGAGTGATTGTTTCACAACATCTGTGTAAGTAGGCGCACTGAGGGGAATGCATACTTGCGTAGCCCCAGGGGCCAGCTGTATGCCAGCACATCTGTGCTGAGGGGAGCCTCGTTCAGAGAATACCAGAGCGGGGAGTGGGAGGATTCCCGGGAAGCGAACAGGTCCACCTATGCTCGACCGGAGCGGTCTGGGATGAGGTAGGAGGAAAATCGTCCCCTTGATCCGTGGAGACTTTCACATTGGTGGCGGAATTGTGCCACCTGCCAAAAGGAAACGGTGCCCTGTGGTCAAAATAACGATGGCCATGGACACTGACTATATGTGAGGAAGTGAGGAAACTGCTCTCTCCTTGAGAATGTGAGTACCACAGCCTGTTGTATAAAATCAAAAGAAAAGGAAAACTAAGATTCTCCACCTGGTCCTCCACAGGGGTCTTTGAAGCCTTTCTCTGGTTCTTGGTGGCTCGCCATGAGACGGGTGGCGTCTGTTTCCTGCGTGTGGCTCCATGCTGAGGGTGGCCCACTGGGGCGGGCTGTGGCGGAGCCGGTGTTTTCTCGGCAGGGGGACGCACTTGGCAACAAGCAGACAGGGTGCAAAGTCTTGAGCCGCACAGGGGCAGGATGTGTTTTAATGTGTCACCATTAAAAACTGCCAGGCAAAGTCTCCAACGGTGTCGCCGAATAGGCCAATCTGGGAGATTGGGGCGTCAATGAATCGAACCTTATCAGCCTCTCTAGACTCGATCAGGTTGAGTCAAAGGTGGCGCTCCTGGACCACCAAAGTGGACATCGCCTGCCCGAGAGACGGGAGCTTGTCGTCCGGAGGGTGAGATCGTTCACCGAGCACAGTTCCTGCATCCATCCCGGGTTAGGACTACCCTCGTGCAGTTCTTTAAGTGCTTTGGCTTGGTGCACCTGCAAGAGAGCCATGGCATGCAGTGCATAGGCGGCCTGTCCAGCAGTACCATAAAAAAGACGCTTTCGTAGGTGCCACGCTTTTAGAAGGAAATATATTCTTCTTAAATGAAGAACATATGCTCTGTTGCTGCGCCCAGGGGTATTCTCTGCACAGCCCTGGAGCAAGAGGGGGAGAACCGCTGTAATGCATCGTAAAATCCAACAGCTTCACACAGTCTCAGATTTAAATGGATTGGCAGAGTATAAACATAACCGCTCGGCCCCGAAGAACAAATCTGAATGAGTGCTTGCATTCCAGTTCTAGTGTCACTACATTGACACAACATTGAGTGAGTGACAGAAGGGGAACATGAATTGAAAAGTCAAAAGTTAGAAGATTCAGAAGATTTAATGCACAAGAAACAGACTAAGACCAGCAAGGGATAGATTTATGAAGCATTTTGAATAATAAAAGTCTTCATAACAATGTTTGTCTTTTTCTTAAACTACATAGCTACATGCCTTCCTGTGAACTAATTATAATTCATCCTAAGAAGCTTTTTGTGATTCCAGCCACTGTACATTAATCAAAAAGTTTTATTCTTTCAAAATGACCACCAAGAAAAGGCCAAGATTAAACAAAGCAGACCAACAGAATAAAGGAAATTATTTTAGGTTTGTCACCTCTGCGAGTGTTTGATTGCATTTCATCAGTATTGCATCTGGTGATCATTTTACAGATTTCAGTGTTGTTTTGCACTGTTTTGTATAGAAATATGACATTTCAAAACACTGCATCTTCTGTCATAAAGACTTTACAAAAGAGGAACAAAATTGCCAACACTCTTTCCATTTTCATTGCAAAATACATGTTGAAACTTTGTTGTAAATATAATGCAAAATAGAGGAACTCTGAATATTAACTAAATTTGTGCTTATCAATGCAAAACTCACCGCCACAAAGTCAGTATGTTGTTAGTGGTTACCAGAAATTTTGTTTGCAGTTGCTAAGGTGCTCTGAAACTTATACTTATAGAGCCTTTAATTGGTTCTATAACTCCACTCTCTCCTCTCCACCAATAGCTGGTGTGTGGTGGGTGTACTGGCACACTATGGCTGCCGTTGTATCATCAAGGTAGATGCTGCACACTGGTGGTGTTTGAGCAGGATCCACCTGTGCTATGTAAAGTGCTTTCAGTGTAGTGTCAGAAAAAGCACTATATAAATATAACATTCATTCATTCAAGATGAAATGGCCGTGCAGTGATTTAATACAGCATGATTTATTTAAAACTTTTCTCAGTATTACTTGCAATTACTTAGGGAGCCTAAAAATATATCTAAACATCTTTAAAACAAAATGAATTTAATCAAGAGGCAAAATTGGATTTGACTTGTTTTCAAAGAATTTATCTTGAATCCTCTAAAAGTAATTGAAAAACTACTAAAAAACGTAAGATTCTCTGAAAACAACTCTTAATATCTTATGCAGTTTTGCTTTTAAATGTATAAAATGTATCTAGTTTTAGGAAGATTCAATATTTTTACTGGGGGGAAAAACTGATTATGGAATGTTTGCAATGTGCACATCTCAAGTTTGTAATTTCTTACACATTGTTTACGCCATAATGTCTGTGTACATTTCTGAGCAATTCCAGAACTTTGCAATATGGCACTTCTCAGGTTGCTCTTCTCTTTCAGCTTGGATGAATAACTTTTGTTGTACTTTCCCTCATTTTAAGTTGCTTCTGTATAAAAGTGTTCACTAAATGAATACATGCAAATGTGAACTTTTTGGAATGAGTTGATGATTTGGTTGCTATTGGGTGTTCTGAGTGGTTGCAAGGTGTTTTTTTTTACTGGTCTCTATGAGACCCTCCTTCATTGTAAGTCTATGGGATTTTGCTCTGAATGGTTTAAGTCCAATAGTTTAGAAGAGTAATAGCATACCCTCTCCTCACATGGTAAAATCGAATTGGTTCACTTTACTTAAAAAACCATACAAACCGATTGACCTAAAAAAAAATCTAATAAAGTGGACTAGGAATTGCATGTCTTTCTCCAGAGAAGCACTTGTGTCATCAAGGTTACCTAATATGATCATCTCAACCATTTAGGCAAAGTTAACTAGTTTCAGGTAGACTTAACTCATAACTGGGATTCATTGATTCATTGATTCTCATGATGGTGCCACAGATGGCCACCTTGGTGTGGAGCTCTCCTATTATTTTGCTATTTTTGTTTGTTTGTCCTGTGTTTAGTAATACTTTTCAAGCCAGTTTTACCAGGGACGAACTGCTGAACATTCGGCAGCACATACCAGATAATCTTTTCCCGGTTTTTAAATATTCGGAGGTGCAGATGTGTTTATTTAGATGTGCTACGAGACGCAGGCGAGGGAGAAGAGCCGGTGCGCTGGTTAAACTCCGTCAGCGTGGCATTCGAACAGCACAGGCGAGCATTCATCTAGCAAATCTACGCTCCCTAACAAAACGGACAAACTACATCATCTCACACGTACAGATAAAGACTTCTCAAACTCTGCTGCACTGTGCTTCACAGAAACTTGGCTGAGTGAAGCCATTCCGGACAGCACGTTACATCTGCCAGGCTTTCAGCTGTTCAGAGCGGATCGCATCGCGGATTTAACGGGGAAAACGAGAGGTGGTGGAACATGCATTTACATGTGTGTTTACGCATTTGTGTTTGAATGTGTGAATGAGACATAGTGTAAAGCACTTTGAATACCGCTAAGGTTAAAAAGGCGCTATATAAAGTGCAGACCATTTACCATCTACTTGCCGCAGGAGTTTTCCTTGTTTATTTCCGATGTGTGTTTACATCGCTCCAAATGCCTGTGGGAACACATCGCTGCAACAGCTGGCTGATCAAATCACAGACATGGAACAACAATAACCCGACTCACTTATTATTATTCTTAGGGATTTTAACAAAGCAAATCTCACACGTGAACTGCCCAAATACAAACAGCACATTACATGCCCCACCAGAGACAGGAATATACTGGATCACTGCTACACAACCATAAAGGATGCATATCGCTCTGTCCCTAGAGCATCTTTGGGACTCTCTGATCACTGTCTGATTCATCTTCATCTGAACTACAGGCAGAAATTAAAATAAAAAAAAGCCAGTAGTAAGAACTGTTAAGAGACGGACCAATGAAGCTGAGTGGGAACTACAAGCCTGCTTTGATTGCACTGATTAGAGTGTTTATGAAGTTGCAGCTACAGACCTAGACGTTTACATCCCTACTAGGACATTTTTATCATTCAACAATGATAAACCATGATTTACCTGAAAAAAAAAAGCTTTGTAATGCCAAAGAGGATGTTTACAGGGGTGGAGATAAAGTCTTGTACAATCAGGCCAGGAACACACTGAATAAGGAAATCAGAGTGACTACAGACCTGTTGCCCTGACGACTGTGGTCATGAAGTCATTTGAGAGACTGGTGTTGGCACACCTGAAGGACATCACTGGACCCTTTCTAGATCCCCTTCAATTTGATTATCATGCAAACAGGTCTGTGGATGATGCAGTCAACATGGGATTGCATCATATCCTGCAAAATCTGGACAGACCGGGGACATACGCAAGGATCCTTTTTGTGGACTTCAGTTCGGCTTTCATCACCATCATCCCAGCTATTCTCCAGACTAAGTTAAACTCCCTGTTCTCATGTCTATCTGTCAGTGGATTACCAGCTTTCTGACGGACAGGCAGCAGCTTGTGAGATGGGGGAAATTCACTTCCAGCACCTGTACAATCAGCACTGGTGCCCCCCAGGGATGTGTGCTCTCCCCACTACTCTTCTCCCTCTACACCAATGACTGCACCCCTCTGTCAAGCTCCTGAAGTTTGCACCGCTGTCATCGGACTCATCCAAGATGATGATGAGTCTACAAACAGAAAGGAGGTTGAACGGCTGGCTAAATGGTGCAAACATAACCTGGAGCTGAACATGCTCAAAACAGCGGAGATGATTGTGGACTTTAGGAGGAACACCCCAAACCTGACATCCCCCACAATTCTAAACAGCACTGTGGCAGCAGTGGAGTCATTAAGGTTCCTGAGCACTACCATCTCACAGGACCTGAAGTGGGAGACACACATTGACATTGTGAAAAAGGCCCGGCAGAGGTTGTACTTCATTAAGCCAGCTGAGGAATTTCAACCTGCCACAGGTGCTGCTGATTCAGTTCTACTCAGCAGTCATTGAGTCTGTCCTCTGCACTTCAATAACTGTCTGGTTTGGTGCAGCTACGAAATCAGACATCAGAAGACTACAGAGGACAGTTCAGACTGCTGAGAGGATTATTGGTTGGATTTTTTTTATTATTATATATGTCTTGCTGCTTTTTTTGTATTGTGCACTGGAAGCTCCTGTCACCAAGACAAATTCCTTGTATGTGTAAGCAATAAAGCTGATTCTTATTAAAGTAGCATAGTTTTTACCTTATTTAACAACACACGTGGTATGTAATTATTATATTTCCCAATAAATACCCTTGTCTTGATGAAGCACACATAATTTATTGAAACGCAAGGGCTTATGTGTAATCCCTACAGCCTTGATTTTATACTTGTTATTTATTATACTAAGTTATTAATAGTTATATATTTGAGTCACGATTCCAAAACATGACATTTTAAGTAATGCTTAATTGGGACCACGTGATTGTTGATAATGACAACTTTAGAGTTTGCTTTGTAACAGTAATTCAATTAAATCTATTAATAATAGTGAATAAATTATTTTTGAATTTGAGAAAGCTAATAATATTTACAGTGTAACGAGCCGCACAATTTGAGGTAACAATTATGTCTGAACCACAAACAGTGCGGTATGAATGACAACTGAAGTTTAATACTTAGGTTAGGGGCTTCTAAGAATGAGAATAGTAATTAATATGTATCTGTACACTTCTGTCACTCACCTGATGTCGTGTCAATGTAGTGACACTAGGGGTCGGTCCTGGTAGCCCCAGACATCTCTGATCTTTGAGAAAAGTCCAATGACATTTGCATGCCACTCCCCCGGACATATGGGTACATAAGGAGCTGGAATGCAACCACTCATTCAGACTTCTTCTTTGGAGTCTCGGAGTCCTGTGAAGCTGTTGGATTCTGAGCATTACAGCTTCTTCTCCCACTCTTGCTCGGTTGAGTGCAGAGAACGCACCTGGGTGTTTCATCAGCCTAAAAGAGTATATTCTTACTAGGCCTCACAGTCTGTGTCCACGGCCGTCTTTATCATGACTGCCGGGCATCGTTTCTCTTTGGCAGGTTCGGTGCCCCAGAGATGGGCTTCCGCCCCGCATACCCAGCTGTGGCAAAAATCCACCCCGATGTGATGGCCTCCAAGGGTCAGGAGGACGGACTTCTTCCTCTCCCGTCCCAGGCTGTTCCGGGAGTGGTCATAAGGAGCAAGGTAAGTGCTTTGATGTCCCTGGACTTGGCATGGCCACAAGTGCCACATCAGGCTCTGCCCCATCACGAGGCCCCACCACATCATGGTTACTAACGTAACCTCCATTCCCTGATGGAGGGAATGAGACATTTTGTCTCTCCTGCCACAACAATGAACTATCCGCTGAAATGGCCGGGACCTTGTCTCGGCTCCTCAGTGCGAAAACTGAATGAGTGGTTGCATTCCAGCTCCTTATATACCATATGTCCAGGGGAGTGGCATGCAAATTCCATTCATCAATTTTCATTGGCCTTTTCTCAAAGATCAGAGATGTCTGGGACTCCCAGGAGCGACCCCTAGTATCACTACATCGATACAACTTCTCGATTCCTCCATCAGGGAATGGAGGTTACGTTAGTAACTATGACGATTATTAATCTTAATTATTAATACTCACACTGAATGTCCAGCAGTACAGATGAGTTTTGGGTGCCGTATTGATTCTGAGCTCTACAGTAGTATCGGCCACTGTGTGTCGGGTCGGTTTTATTGATGGTGAGATTTTGTCCAGTCTGCAGGTGTTTCAGGTGTTCTTCAGTGTCTCTGTACCAGCTGTAACTCACATCTGGGTTTCCATCACTGATGCAGGTCAGCGTCACTGAACGACCCTCCAACACAGAACCAGACGGATTTACAGTCACTGATGTGTTTTTAGGGGAATCTGAGGGAGAAAAAACGAATTCAGTCTACAATATTATTTAAAGTGATATGATTTGTACTTGAACAAGGCGACATTTGTATTTCCAGAAGAAAACAACACTGACTGCAAGGCAGCAGAAGAACAGAGTTAAAGTTTGAGGTAAGTTTAGATTTGAGCGTTTGTTTCTCTGTAAATGTATTGTGACACTATTATAAGTTTGAAAAGAGTTTCACATTAAGTGTTTCGAGCTGAATTAATTGTCCCAGTATTTATTTAGTTTTGTCGAATCTCTCATTGACACATTGTTAGAACATTTACTGTTTAATCGAGCTCGAGTTTAGAACAAACCCGAACCAGAATGTCTGAGGAATATCAGTACAGAACAAATATTCCTGTCTTACACTGAACATGTAGTGTACGGGACGCCTGTTCTGTTTTGATCTGGTCCTTCAGCTGGTATTTTATAGTGCAGGTGAAATTGACTCCATGATGAAGATGAGTTATATTGAAGTTCAGATCAGAGATGAGTTTCGTTTGGTCCTGATGTTGCTGGTCATTGAGGATGAGTGTGTTAGAGGAGGAGCTCCATGTGAGAGTTGGTGGATTAAAGGGGCAGTAGATGTTAGCAGAGCAGCGCAGACTCACAGAACTGTCCTCCATCACCTTCTTCTGATCAGCATTCAACTGCACTGTGGGTTTAGATGGAGACAGCTGAAACACAAGTGAAATTATATCAATATTACATCCATTAATAAAACTGAATTGCTCTTATACAGGTTCAGATTCACTTTTCATTTCAAATCAAACTATATCAATAGTGTCATCCAGAATGATCGGAGCATTTTTGTGCAGAATACAATTACAGTAAGTTACTTTGCAGTAAATAATGTCTCCAAATTCAGCTTTGATGCTTCATTTAAATCTATAGTCATTCAATTGATTCATCAACATGATCAATCTCTATGTCTTAACTTTATTGGATGTTATTAAACTCTTTTTAGAGTCACTGTTTAGTGCAATATAACACTTCTGCATACAGTATACAGTCTAATATACTGTAGATAACAATACGACACTCACCTGTGACATTAATGTCAACTTTTTTATAATAGTTATATTTCAGATTATTGCCTTCAATTCTGAAGTAATATTCACCGCTGTCATTCAGTCTGACATCATCAAAGCGGGTGGTGCAGTTTTTGTCTGCTGGATTGCCAAAAATTTCCCCTTTGAGATTTCCTGTACTGGGACTTCTGGAGTCAAACACTACATAATCTGAATTATAATATACATATTTATACCATATTCGTGTTGCATCAGTGAGGTAATATTTATAATGTTGAGAATATTGGCCGATATCAAAAGTGCAGGGTATGAAAACACAGGATCCTTCTAGAGCTTCTATCCTCTCTGGCAGATTGATACTGAAGTCACACAAAACATCTACACAACACAAAACACAAACATATGAATGAATACATAAACTAACGGCAAACTGAGTTTACATAAAGAAGAGGTTTGATGATTCAAATTAGTGCTAATTAATCTTTAATCGCACACAAAAATCAAATGAAAAGTTAATATCTGAAACTGCTTTTGTATCTGTATCTGCTTTCAAACTATTAATTCATTTTATTGAAAATATGAATAACTAATAAGAATGAGACGACCTTTTATCAGACATCCAATGAGAATGAACTTCACAGCTGTTTCCATCTTTAATGTTTGTTCAACCTTAAATATTCAAATGAAAATGAATCTGAATTATTTCCTTTTGCCTGCAAGAAGAATTGAAACATATTGTTGATATACTGTACATTTATATATAGTCTCTGAAGTCCTTAAAATATTTGACATAAGTTAATAAACGTCAAGATAAAGAATTCAGGAAGTCACAAGAATAAATCACTGGGAATAATTTGATTTGATCTGAGAAATATCAACAATCAAAACATGCTTCATTATGTTCTGAAAATATGAAACGTACGGAAGTAAATGTGTACGAACATATAAAATGACTTACCAGAGAAGACTGTTGTATTTCCTGAGAGATCAAGTGTTCTTCTGTATCACTGATGATGTTTGAGTGTGAACATGACAAACGTCTTCACTGATATTATATTTATTACAACTTCCTCTTTTACTCACAAATGAAGAAACTCAAGACTTTCGATTCACACATGAGAAGTGTCGAGGAGCATTTAAAACAACAGCAGTCTCATCATTATAATACAAATATTCACAAACAATAAGAGGAAACATTTGCATATTATTTCTTTTCAAAGTGACTTATTTTCAGATGACCGTGTTTATATTGTGTATTGCAGCATTAATGTTCAATCTTCTGTATTCTGTGTATTTTGTTGAACTCTAGTTTTTGTTAATCCAGATGTCTGAACTGATGACGTGCAGTTTTTTATATTTCTGTAAAGCGGCACCATCTAGAGGACTGAACTCAACATTTGACAACATATTGCAGGTCATAAACATTATTCCTCTTGATCTAACTTGATCTAATCTAACGTTTGTCTTCTTATTTATATACAGTGCATCCGGAAAGTATTCACAGCGCTTCACTTTTCCCACATTTTGTTATTCCAATAACAGCCTTGTTCCAAAATGGATTAAATTCATTATTTTCCTCAAAACTCTACAAACAATACCCCATAATGACAACTTGAAAGAAGTTTGTTTGAAATGTTTTTGTGCATGATGCTACAAGCTTGGCACACCTATTTTTGGGCAGTTTCTCCCATTCTTCTTTGCAGGACCTCTCAAGCTCCATCAGGTTGGATGGGGAGCGTCGGTGCACAGCCATTTTCAGATCTCTTCAGAGATGTTCAATCGGGTTCAAGTCTGGGCTCTGGCTGGGCCACTCAAGGACATTCACAGAGTTGTCCTGTAGCCACTCCTTTGTTATCTTGGCTGTGTTTAGTGTCGTTGACCTGTTGGAAGATGAACCTTCACCCCAGTCTGAGGTCCAGAGCGCTCTGGAGCAGGTTTTCATCAAGGATGTCTCTGTACATTGCTGCACAATGGCACTAAGCGTACTAATTGATGCAGATCCATATATAATGCATCCATAATCCAAAATGGATCGTAAGAGAGCACAATATATGTTGATCATATTGTTTATCAGTCCCCCATTCTTGGCCTACTATACATCTCATTAGATTTAGTACTTTGTTGCATTTCTCTTCAATATATTTGACATGAATTTTCCAAGTTAATTTGGAGTCAAACCATAAACCTAAATATTGCAAATTTGATACCCTATCTAGTGGTTGTTTATATAAATAAAGTTTAATATTTTCTGAAATCCTCTTTTTAGTAAAAAACTGACAACACGTTTTGGAAATAGAGAATCTAAATCCCCATTCCACTGACCATTTCTCTACATTCACCATCTGAGATAATGTATTGCCTACCTTGACTTGAATCGAACGTCCAAATAAGAAACTTAAAACCCAATTATAAAATCTTCCTTCAATTCCAATTCTTTGCAACTTTAATAGCAATCCTTCTCTCCACATCATATCGTATGTGTAGTAAATGGGATGCTATAGTCAAGGTTGTCCAGTAGAGGGCGGCATGGGTTTGCATATGGGTGACCTCTGGATGCACGGGCATAGAGAGGGGGTGTGTTAGTCTGTTATCTGCTGAGCTGATGTCAAGAGGCACGTTGTCCGCTCTGCATATGTTAATAAAGATTCCCATTAATTTATCTACCTGTCTCCTCATGTATGATCACCAAAGGATATTACATAATTGGCGACGAGGATAAAAAGGCACTAAAGAACCAGGCTGAAAAGTGTACACGGAGTGCTGACCGCGTGCAGAGAAGAGCAGATTGTGGATAAACACGATGGCAGCGCTGTTAGGAACGGTGAGCCCTTTTGACGGTGAGACACAATTATGGGAGGAATACAGTGAAATGTTGGACTTTTTCTTTCAAGCAAATGAGATAACCGACGCTGACAAAAAGAAAGCTGTGCTATTAAGTGGGGTAGGTGCAGCCACTTATAGTTTGTTGAGAAGTTTACTGTGTCCCATGACTCCAGGGAAAAAACATATGAGGAGTTGATAAACGTGCTCAAAGCCCATTATAATCCAAAGCAGAGTGAAATTGTGCAAAGATATAAGTTTAATTCACGCACACGGAAGAATGGAGAGACTGTTGCTGACTTTGTGGCTGACAATCAAAAGTTGTGAGTACGGGGCAACACTTTCGCAAATGCTGCGAGACAGACTCGTGTGTGGAGTGAATGATGACAGGATGCAGCGACGGCTATTGTCAGAAGTGGACTTAAACTTTGAGAAAGCATTTGATATCTGTCAAGCAATGGAATCGGCAAACAAAAATGTAAAAGATTTACAAGGAATGTTAACAGATGAGACAGCGCAAGCAACGAGGATGCTGAAAGGACAAACACCGGTGCATAAAGTGTACTCGGCGGAAAGGAACGGCCCGGAAAGAGACTTTGTGTGTTATAGATGCAAAGGAAATCATGCGCCCGAGGAATGCAGGTTTGTGAATGCACTCTGTCATAAATGTGGGAAGCGTGGACACATAAAACGAGCATGCAAGTCGAAGCAAGCTGGGGCTAGTTTTCAGAAAGCACCATTCAAAGGCCAAAGAGTGGAGAGAAAGGAAAAGAGAAAGGTAGGAGGTCACATTTAGTCAAAGAGGAGGAAGTGAGTGAGGAAGAGGATGCAAGTGATATCAATACAATTTACAGTGTATCACAAAACCTACCTAAAGTGGCCCCTATCACACAAAAGTTAAAAGGTGAATGGCATGGAAGTGGAGTTTGAAGTGGACACAGGATGTGGTGTCACAATCATCAGTAAGGAGCAATATATGGAAAAGAACAGACATGCCCAAGTGGAGATCATGCAAATTGAACTTGAAGACATATACAGGTGAGAAGATGGGGGTGCTGGGACAAGTCACAGGAAGAGTGACATGCCAGGAAGTAGAAAAAAAACTGGCAATGGTCGTAGTAGAAGGGGCAGGGCCAGATTTGTTGGGCCGGGGCTGGCTAAAAGACTTAGGGCTGCTGCCACAGCTGGTAAATAAAGTAACAACGACTCCAGCGCTAAAATTGTCTGAAGTTTTAGACCGGCACACTGAAGTGTTCAAAGAAGAGCTGGGACAGCTTAAAGGCACCACAGCGAACATTCATGTTAACCCCGAAGCACAGCCACGATTCTATAAGCCTCGACGTTTACCCTTTGCAGTAAAACCCCTGGTGGAAGCAGAGCTTCAAAGACTGGTGGAAGAGAAAATTATAGAACCAGTACAGTTTTCAGAATGGGCAGCACCCATTGTACCTGTGAAGAAGCCAGATGGCTCAATTCGAATTTGTGGGGATTATAAACTCACAGTAAACAGAGCATCCAGTGTGGAACAATATCCTATTCCTAAAGTGGACGATTTGTTTGCACAGTTAGCTGGAGGGCAGAAATTCTCAAAGCTGGACATGAGCCACGCCAGTATCAGCAGATCATGCTTGACAAAAGTGCCAAGAAATATGTCACTATCAATACACACAAAGGACTGTACACTTACTGTAGGCTACCATTCGAGATAGCGTCGAGCCCAGCCATCTTCCAACGCACTATGGAAGGAATCTTGCAAAACATGCCACACGTCACAGTTTATTTGGATGACATTTTAGTCACAGGGACAAGTGAGGAAGAACATCTGAGAACCCTGGAAGCGGTATTGTCTCGGCTAGAAAGAAGTGGGCTGAGATTGAAACGCAGCAAGTGTGAGTTCCTGGGAGAGGAGGTGGTATTTCTTGGCCACAAAATCAGTGCCGCAGGTGTGCATCCAGTCGTAGAAAAAGTCAAAGCGATCCAGGAAGACCCCACACCGCAGTCTGTGAGTGAGCTGAAGGCTTATTTAGGCCTGTTGAACTATTATCATAAGTTCCTGCCTAGTCTATCCACTTTGTTAGCACCATTACATGCACTGTTGAGGAAGGAGACAAAATGGGCATGGGGCTCTGAATAAAAAGAAGCCTTCGCGAAGTCAAAAAATCTTCTGCAGTCCTCAGCCATTCTAGTGCATTATGACATAAAGAAACCGATCATTCTGGCTTGTGACGCTTCTCCATACGGGGTTGGAGCCGTGTTGTCGCACAGGATGGAGGACGGCACAGAGCGGCCGATCGGATTTGTGTCACGAACACTGAATGCAGCTGAGAAGAATTACTCTCAATTAGAGAAGGAAGGTCTAGCTGTCATTTTTGGAGTAAAGAAATTCCACACATATTTGTATGGGAGGCAGTTCACTATTGTAACGGATCACAAACCGTTGATTTCATTATTTAATGAACTGCGAGAAGTGCCACAAATGGCATCGCCACGTATACAGAGATGGGCTGTGACACTGTGTGGATATGAATACACCATTGTATACAAAGCTGGCAAGGAACATCAAAATGCTGATGGATTAAGCAGACTGCCTTTAACGGAGAAAGGTATAGAGACTCAAGCGGAGGAAGAAAGAGTACTTCTGCTTGAAGAAAATGATGTGCCCCTTGTCAAAGCAGAACAAGTGAGAAAATGGACAGACAAAGATGCAGTTTTAACTCGAGTGAGAGAGTATGTGCTCAGAGGATGGCCAAAGAGAATGGACGAGTCCGTTTTTGGAGCATATACTAAAAAACGAGATGAACTTATTGTACAGGGAGGCTGTGTTCTGTGGGGAGCGCGCGTGGTGGTTCCCCCGCCGGGCCGCGCAGATTTATTGAAACAATTACACATCAATCACCCTGGAATAACCAGAATGAAAGGTTTGGCACGAAGTTACATGTGGTGGCCACAGATGGACACGGAAATAGAAGGCATGGTAAAAACTTGTGCCACATGTCAAGAGAATAGAAATTCTCCCCCCTGTGCACCTTTACATCCATGGGAGATGCCAAACCTGCCATGGAGAAGAATCCACATTGATTATGCTGGTCCGTGGTTAGGGAGAATGTTCTTAATCTTAGTGGATGCCTACTCTAAATGGCTAGATGTGTACCCGTTACATAAGTCTACCTCTACTGTAACCATTCAATGCCTGAGACAAAGTTTTAGCCAACATGGGATACCTGAAATGGTGGTGTCGGATAATGGCAGCAGTTTCACAAGTGCAGAGTTCCAAGAGTTTATGACCGAAATGGCATCAAACACATCACCACAGCACCGTATCACGCAGCTTCTAATGGATTGGCTGAACGGGCGGTGCAAACGTTCAAAAGTCTGATGAAGAAGAGCACAGGAGATTCCATTGAGACAAAGCTTGCTAGAGCATTGTTCAGTTACAGGGTCACACCACAGTCGACTACTGGGAAATCTCCTGCAGAACTGTTGTGTGGAAGAAAGCTAAGGTCTACCTTGGATCTCATCCATCCTGATTTTAAAAGTCAAGTGCAGGAAAAACAGATGAAGCAAAAATTTTACCATGATCGACATGCTAGGAAGAGACAGGTGACTGAAGGTGACCAAGTGTACACTAAGAACTTTGGATCAGGGCCTATCTGGGTTCCTGGGACAGTTCAGAAACAGAAGGGACCGGTGTCTTGTACGGTTGCACTTGGAAATGGCCAGATAGTGCGCAGGCACATAGATCAAGTGAGGAACAGACATGTTGGGCCTTTAGAGGAAACTCTGGTGTTGGAGGAAACATCTAGGAAAGAGGGGGAAGAGTTAACATCAATCGTGGGTGTCACATTCTCCAAAGACACTAATGTGGAGCAGACAGAGGAAACGACCAAAGAGGTGTTAAGGTCAGAAAATCCTGTGGTGAAAGACAATGTAGAGTTAAGGAGGTCGACGAGACAGAAGAAGACTCCGAGATACTTACAGGATTATGAGTAGTTAGAAGGAGTTCCCCAGCCACAGGGCAAGAATGCGTCCTGGAACTCACTGGGACGGAGGTAGTCCACCCAAAGTCCCTAGTTATGTTGTAAATGCACACATGTTATGGTTTTGTGTGGTTTTCTTACATATTACAACTGGGTAAAATTTACAAAAGTTATAAACGTGATATATTGTAAAGAGTAATGTAAATAACTATTGGAAGCTAGTGTTATCTGGGAAAAGGGGATGTAGTAAATGGGATGCTATAGTCAAGGTTGTCCAGTAGAAGGCGGCATGGGTTTGCATATGGGTGACCTCTGGATGCACGGGCATAGAGAGGGGGTGTGTTAGTCTGTTATCTGCTGAGCTGATGTCAAGAGGCACGTTGTCCGCTCTGCATATGTTAATAAAGATTCCCATTAATTTATCTACCTGTCTCCTCATGTATGATCACCAAAGGATATTACAGTATGCTTTTTCAATGTCAAAGTATACTGCCACTAACACCTCTTTCATTGCTAGAGCCTTTTTAACATCAGTTTCTAATCTTATTAGTGCGTCTAGGGTGGATCTACCTGGTCGAAAACCATACTGATAAGGAGCTGTTAATTCTTTGCTTTCTAACACGTAATAAAGTCGATTAACGATCATTTTTCCATTATTTTACAAAGGTTAGACGTCAGAGCTATCGGCCTATAATTTCCAGCTATTGCAGAATCTTTCCCTGGTTTGTGAATAGGGATTACTATAGCTTGTTTCCAGGATAACGGTAGTTGTCCTTCCATCCAAATTTTGTTGAAAAGATCCAATATTACAACAAGTATTACTTCATCCATCTGTTTAATCATAATATAGCAAATTCTATCTTTTCCAGGGGCAGTACTTCTAACCTTCATTAATACTCTTTAAGTTCCCACATATTAAAGGCAGCATCCAAAGCTGTTTGACTATCAGGTTTTTTTTTTATAAATATCTTGATGTTGCTTTAAAATTTCTTCTTTCTTCCTTCTCTTATAATTTATTCCTAGGTTATCTGAACTGTGTGCCATTTGAAAGGTGGAAGCTAACATTTCCGCTTTATCTTCTTGCGTCACTGCTGTTTTCCCTTCATCTCCTATGACTGGAATATTCGGAGTTCTATAAACACCAACCATCTTTTTAAGGACACACCTTACTTCTCCTAGTTGGGTTTCCTTCCTATTGTGGAGCAGAATGATTGCCAATACTTCTTTTAGCTTGCTTTGTTATCTTCCTTGCCTGAGCCAGTTTCCTCTGATATATAATTAAAGTTATGGGTATTAAGGTTTTCTTTAGCTCTCTAAAAGCTTTTTTTCTAACTTTAACGGCTTTAGTGCATTCATCGTTCCACCATGGAACAATTTTCAACCTGCCTTTACCTTCTGATTTAGGAATGGATGCTTCAGCTGCATTTATAATAATTGCATTTAATCTGACAGAACACAAGTCTATATCATCTTCTAAGCTAAAATTCTCCATTCCATCAATACAAAAACTGTTACATTTATCCCAATCAGCTTTATCAAACCTCCATCTATTGTGCATTATTTTATTTTGTTGATAAATTTCCAATCCAACATCACATGTTATTGGAAAGTGATCACTTCCCAATATTGATTGCTCTAGAACTTCCCGTTGACATTCTAAAGCTATAGCTCCAGAGACTATTGTTAGATCTATACAAGAAGTTGATGAATCCCTTATATTGTATCTAGTACCCTCCCCAGTATTTAAACACACTAAAGCATATTCCTCCATAAACTCTTCATAAACTATCCTTCCATTATTATCTGTGCATAAACTTCCCCAAAGTGAATTATGTGCATTAAAATCCCCACACCATATCAAATTGTCCCCAGCCTTGACTCTTATTGTATTTAGATCATCTAATATTAACTGATTGCAAGGATTATAAAAGTTTACCTCCTTTAATCCCCCTCCCTGTGTCCACACCTCTACAATCACACATTCCCCTGGAGCATCTATTATTATTTCTCTAAAAGCCACCCCTTCTTTAACAAATGTCCCACATCCTCCACCGTTTGTACCAACTCTATCCTTTCTAACCAACTTGTAGCCAGGAATGCTAAAATGTAATTGCGGACGAAGCCAAGTTTCCTGAATACATATAATATCAGGTAAAACTGCTAGCTGATGAACAAATCTTTTAAATTCTTGTCCATTCGCAATCAAACTTCGGGCATTCCACTGTAAAATATTCATATTACCACAAGCATGTTTCCATCCTCAAGACACTTATGACTACAAGTATCTTTAGACTGGGTTATGTTATTTTCCCTCAAATTTCCATTAGTCACTTGTACTTGCTTGACTGCTTGAGCATATGATATATTCTGTACTGTTTTGAGTTTCATTGCTTCCGTAGCTTGTTTTTGGACTTTAAAACCTAGAAACGCTGCACTGTGTGGTCCTCCACAATTACAACATTTGGGTTCAACCCCCTCTCCACATTGCCCATAATCATGTTCTCCGCCACATTTGCAGCATCTTTTTTCCCCTTACATACTGTTGCCACATGACCCAATCTTTGGCAATTAAAACATCTCAATGCTGGTCTCACAAACGGCCGGACCGTATAGCACATATATCCGATCTTAATACGTTCCGGTAATTTTTACAATTGAAAGTTGGTACAACAGTAGTACTACTTTCTTTTTACCATTTCTACTGGAAAGCAGACGCTTCACTTCTGTCACCATGTCGTTTGTAATCTGTGCCTTTAAAACCTCATTAGATAAAGATACAGGCACCCCCATGATCACCCGGTACATAACATTTGACTGCTTTACCTCCTAGCTCTTTGATCATCAATGCAATCTCTTGTTGCTTTTTGTCAACACAAAAAAGGAGGACACGGTTGTTTGATAGATACCTTGCTGATTTAATATTTCCAATTGATTTTTTGATTATTTTTGTAAGTTTCATTGGATTATTGATGTTTTCGACTGTTCCAGAAAATGCAACCATTACTTTGTATTCTACCTCCATTTTCCTTGTTTTGTTTATTCCTACTACTCTTGTAATGTTGTCACCTGACTCAGAATCTCTATTTTTCCTTTTGTTTGATGCATCAGTAATCTGTGACCATCCCCACTATCAATTACTGAAGAATCATCTTCATCATCATACTACCTGCATCCATCTTCTCCAGTCTCAGCTCAGTTGATGCTAACCCGCCTCCAAAAGCTCGACCTATTCTATGCGCCAGGACTCTGACACGCACTGTTAACTGTGGGACCTTATATAGAGAGGTGTGTGCCTTTCCAAATCATGTCCAATCAACTGAATTTACCACAGGTGGATTCCAATGAAGTTGTAGAAACATCTCAAGGATGATCAGTGGAAACAGGAAGCACCTGAGCTCAATTTTGAGTGTCATGGCAAAGGCTGTGAATCGTTATGTACATGTGATTGTGGCAGGGTGGAGGGCAGGGCCGGGTCGTGATTATACACACCCGGTCCCTTATCAGGCTAATCAAGCCTCCGAGAGGGATAAAGGCCGACTGCGGAGGATTGTGCGGGAGAGAGATATTTTACGGACATGCCCGTCGTGTGTGCGTGCGTGTGCGTGTGCGTGTGTGCATGTGCATGTGCGTGTGCGTGTGTGTGCATGTGCATGTGTGTGTGTGTGTGTGTGTGTGTGTGTGTGTGTTTGTCTTTTAAGTTTATCATTAAAAATATGATTTATATCGTCAAGCCAGTTCTCGCCTCCTCCTTTCCATTGACTGCTTTACAGTGATTTTTTTTTTTAATACATTTGCAAAGATTTTAAACAAACTTCTTTCAAGGGGTATTGTTTGTAGAGTTTAGAGTAAAATAATGAATATAATCCATTTTGGAATAAGGCTGTTATTGGAATAACAAATTGTGGAAAAATTGAAGCGCTGTGAATACTTTCGGATGCACTGTATAAAGCAGCAATGAGGTCACACATGTGAGGGACACAACAGAGATGATGAAAGAGAGTCTGGAGCAAGGGTATAGCCAGAAAATTATTTTGGGTGGGCCTCAATTAAAATGGATGGGGCAAGTTTTTGGCCAAAAATTTTCATTATTTTACACTTTCAGATTTTTCTATTTTATAAACCTATATTTGAATTCAAATAATAATCTCTAATATTGAAGGTGGGCCTGGGTCTAATTTGGGGGGTCCCAGCCCACCCTTAGCTACACCACTGGTCTGGAGAAGTTTAACAGCACCTGCCTGTAATGTGCTGGAGTGACCACTGGGGTCACTGTTTCTGTATATTTGTATTTTTGAATGAATTTTGAGAAATCACAATGTATGGCAGCTGTAGGACTGGAAATCAAGATAACCATCTTTTTGATAGAAGCATCACCTGTTTAGTTTAATTTATTTGTCAGTTTGAAATACTGATATGAAATATATTATTGAAACATAATAGTTAGTAGCTGTATTTATATGCTTAGAAAATAGCTGTCTGAGGAGTTGACCACCAAGTGAACTGACTTGTTCCAATAAGGACTTTATTGTGTCCTCCTGTTTCCTGTCCTGCCATAATTGTTTGCACCTTATTTAATGTGATTAGTTTGTGTCTAACTACCATTGTGTTCTAGTTCCTGTCTGATGTTCTGCATGTGAGATAGTTTCTATGGTGAGTCTTTGCTTCATATTTATTTAGTTTCCATTTAGTTTATTTGGTTTCAGTGACCGCTAGTGTTTTTGATTGACTTTGAAAATAGTTTTCAGATAAATGGTGTCTGGTCTCTAGATATGCTGGAGTCCCTTTTAATGTTGTTGTTGTTTAATAATAGTGTTTACTGTTCTGTCTCTTAAAAAGGTATTAACAGAATTGGTTCTTGAATTTAACACTCCAGTCAAATTTATTTATAAAGCACATTTAAAAACAACAAATATTGATCAAAGAGCTGCAAAAAGATTTCCAACCAACATAATACATCAAAATATACAAAAAACATGAAATGTAAAAAACATTGAAACAACATAAGATAACAGTTTACACAGACTTAAAAAGATTATTTTGGATACAGGATATAAATGTATTAAATATTGAGGAGGATTTTAATGTCCCGTGGAATATTAATCCATCACCTCCGTCCAGAGACAGATGTGATCACCTGGAAACTTTAATTGTGATCGGGACGTAGACAGAAATAACTGGTTGGAGGATTGATGGAGGCTGAAAAACAGAATTAACAAATGAAAAATCAGTATTAAGTATGAAGATTCATGATGTAGGCATTCCAGTTTAAATATATACTGTATAGGTCACAGCGCTTATTTTAGATTCCAAACGTAACTATAGAAATAATCACAGTTGTGTAACATTTAATGGAGACTATATTATAAAAGTTGATCATTAATTTTAATAGCTGAAAATGAGGAAATATAAACTCTGAATACTCACACTGAATGTCCAGAAGTACAGATGAGTTTTGGGTGCCGTATTGATTCTGAGCTCTACAGTAGTATCGGCCACTGTGTGTCGGGTCGGTTTTATTGATGGTGAGATTTTGTTCAGTCTGCAGGTGTTTCAGGTGTTCTTCAGTGTCTCTGTACCAGCTGTAACTCACATCTGGGTTTCCATCACTGATGCAGGTCAGCGTCACTGAACGACCCTCCAACACAGAACCAGACGGATTTACAGTCACTGATGTGTTTTTAGGGGAATCTGAGGGAGAAAAACGAATTCAGTCTACAATATTATTTAAAGTGATATGATTTGTACTTGAACAAGGCGACATTTGTATTTCCAGAAGAAAACAACACTGACTGCAAGGCAGCAGAAGAACAGAGTTAAAGTTTGAGGTAAGTTTAGATTTGAGCGTTTGTTTCTCTGTAAATGTTTTGTGACACTATTATAAGTTTGAAAAGAGTTTCACATTAAGTGTTTCGAGACTGAATTAATTGTCCCAGTATTTATTTAGTTTTGTCGAATCTCTCATTGACACATTGTTAGAGCATTTACTGTTTAATCGATCTCGAGTTTAGAACAAACCCGAACCAGAATGTCTGAGGAATATCAGTACAGAACAAATATTCCTGTCTTACACTGAACATGTAGTGTACTGGGGCGCCTGTTCTGTTTTGATCTGGTCCTTCAGCTGGTATTTTATAGTGCAGGTGAAATTGACTCCATGATGAAGATGAGTTATATTGAAGTTCAGATCAGAGATGAGTTTCGTTTGGTCCTGATGTTGCTGGTCATTGAGGATGAGTGTGTTAGAGGAGGAGCTCCATGTGAGAGTTGGTGGATTAAAGGGGCAGTAGATGTTAGCAGAGCAGCGCAGACTCACAGAACTGTCCTCCATCACCTTCTTCTGATCAGCATTCAACTGCACTGTGGGTTTAGATGGAGGCAGCTGAAACACAAGTGAAATTATATCAATATTACATCCATTAATAAAACTGAATTGCTCTTATACAGGTTCAGATTCACTTTTCATTTCAAATCAAACTATATCAATAGTGTCATCCAGAATGATCGGAGCATTTTTGTGCAGAATACAATTACAGTAAGTTACTTTGCAGTAAATAATGTCTCCAAATTCAGCTTTGATGCTTCATTTAAATCTATAGTCATTCAATTGATTCATCAACATGATCAATCTCTATGTCTTAACTTTATTGGATGTTATTAAACTCTTTTTAGAGTCACTGTTTAGTGCAATATAACACTTCTGCATACAGTATACAGTCTAATATACTGTAGATAACAATACGACACTCACCTGTGACATTAATGTCAACTTTTTATATATAGTTATATTTCAGATTATTTCTGCCTTCAATTCTGAAGTAATATTCACCGCTGTCATTCAGTCTGACATCATCAAAGCGGGTGGTGCAGTTTTTGTCTGCTGGTTTGCCAAAAATGTCCCCTTTGAGATATCCTGTACTGGGACTTCTGGAGTCAAACACTACATAATCTGAATTATAATATACATATTTATACCATATTAGGTGTTGCATCAGTGAGGTCATATTGATAATATTGATAATATTGGCCGATATCAAAAGTGCAGGGTATGAAAACACAGGATCCTTCTAGAGCTTCTATCCTCTCTGGCAGATTGATACTGAAGTCACACAAAACATCTACACAACACAAAACACAAACATATGAATGAATACATAAACTAACGGCAAACTGAGTTTACATAAAGAAGAGGTTTGATGATTCAAATTAGTGCTAATTAATCTTTAATCACACACAAAAATCAAATGAAAAGTTAATATCTGAAACTGCTTTTGTATCTGTATCTGCTTTCAAACTATTAATTCATTTTATTGAAAATATGAATAACTAATAAGAATGAGACGACCTTTTATCAGACATCCAATGAGAATGAACTTCACAGCTGTTTCCATCTTTAATGTTTGTTCAACCTTAAATATTCAAATGAAAATGAATCTGAATTATTTCCTTTTGCCTGCAAGAAGAATTGAAACATATTGTTGATATACTGTACATTTATATATAGTCTCTGAAGTCCTTAAAATATTTGACATAAGTTAATAAGCGTCAAGATAAAGAATTCAGGAAGTCACAAGAATAAATCACTGGGAATAATTTGATTTGATCTGAGAAATATCAACAATCAAAACATGCTTCATTATGTTCTGAAAATATGAAACGTCACGGAAGTAAATGTGTACGAACATATAAAATGACTTACCAGAGAAGACTGTTGTATTTCCTGAGAGATCAAGTGTTCTTCTGTATCACTGATGATGTTTGAGTGTGAACATGACAAACGTCTTCACTGATATTATATTTATTACAACTTCCTCTTTTACTCACAAATGAAGAAACTCAAGACTTTCGATTCACACATGAGAAGTGTCGAGGAGCATTTAAAACAACAGCAGTCTCATCATTATAATACAAATATTCACAAACAATAAGAGGAAACATTTGCATATTATTTCTTTTCAAAATGACTTATTTTCAGATGACCGTGTTTATATTGTGTATTGCAGCATTAATGTTCAATCTTCTGTATTCTGTGTATTTTGTTGAACTCTAGTTTTTTGTTAATCCAGATGTCTGAACTGATGACGTTTCCTTGACTTGAATCGAACGTCCAAATAAGAAACTTAAAACCCAATTATAAAATCTTCCTTCAATTCCAATTCTTTGCAACTTTAATAGCAATCCTTCTCTCCACATCATATCGTATGTGTAGTAAATGGGATGCTATAGTCAAGGTTGTCCAGTAGAGGGCGGCATGGGTTTGCATATGGGTGACCTCTGGATGCACGGGCATAGAGAGGGGGTGTGTTAGTCTGTTATCTGCTGAGCTGATGTCAAGAGGCACGTTGTCCGCTCTGCATATGTTAATAAAGATTCCCATTAATTTATCTACCTGTCTCCTCATGTATGATCACCAAAGGATATTACATAATTGGCGACGAGGATAAAAAGGCACTAAAGAACCAGGCTGAAAAGTGTACACGGAGTGCTGACCGCGTGCAGAGAAGAGCAGATTGTGGATAAACACGATGGCAGCGCTGTTAGGAACGGTGAGCCCTTTTGACGGTGAGACACAATTATGGGAGGAATACAGTGAAATGTTGGACTTTTTCTTTCAAGCAAATGAGATAACCGACGCTGACAAAAAGAAAGCTGTGCTATTAAGTGGGGTAGGTGCAGCCACTTATAGTTTGTTGAGAAGTTTACTGTGTCCCATGACTCCAGGGGAAAAAACATATGAGGAGTTGATAAACGTGCTCAAAGCCCATTATAATCCAAAGCAGAGTGAAATTGTGCAAAGATATAAGTTTAATTCACGCACACGGAAGAATGGAGAGACTGTTGCTGACTTTGTGGCTGACAATCAAAAGTTGTGAGTACGGGGCAACACTTTCGCAAATGCTGCGAGACAGACTCGTGTGTGGAGTGAATGATGACAGGATGCAGCGACGGCTATTGTCAGAAGTGGACTTAAACTTTGAGAAAGCATTTGATATCTGTCAAGCAATGGAATCGGCAAACAAAAATGTAAAAGATTTACAAGGAATGTTAACAGATGAGACAGCGCAAGCAACGAGGATGCTGAAAGGACAAACACCGGTGCATAAAGTGTACTCGGCGGAAAGGAACGGCCCGGAAAGAGACTTTGTGTGTTATAGATGCAAAGGAAATCATGCGCCCGAGGAATGCAGGTTTGTGAATGCACTCTGTCATAAATGTGGGAAGCGTGGACACATAAAACGAGCATGCAAGTCGAAGCAAGCTGGGGCTAGTTTTCAGAAAGCACCATTCAAAGGCCAAAGAGTGGAGAGAAAGGAAAAAGAGAAAGGTAGGAGGTCACATTTAGTCAAAGAGGAGGAAGTGAGTGAGGAAGAGGATGCAAGTGATATCAATACAATTTACAGTGTATCACAAAACCTACCTAAAGTGGCCCCTATCACACAAAAGTTAAAGGTGAATGGCATGGAAGTGGAGTTTGAAGTGGACACAGGATGTGGTGTCACAATCATCAGTAAGGAGCAATATATGGAAAAGAACAGACATGCCCAAGTGGAGATCATGCAAATTGAACTTGAAGACATATACAGGTGAGAAGATGGGGGTGCTGGGACAAGTCACAGGAAGAGTGACATGCCAGGAAGTAGAAAAAAAACTGGCAATGGTCGTAGTAGAAGGGGCAGGGCCAAATTTGTTGGGCCGGGGCTGGCTAAAAGACTTAGGGCTGCTGCCACAGCTGGTAAATAAAGTAACAACGACTCCAGCGCTAAAATTGTCTGAAGTTTTAGACCGGCACACTGAAGTGTTCAAAGAAGAGCTGGGACAGCTTAAAGGCACCACAGCTGAACATTCATGTTAACCCGAAGCACAGCCACGATTCTATAAGCCTCGACGTTTACCCTTTGCAGTAAAACCCTGGTGGAAGCAGAGCTTCAAAGACTGGTGGAAGAGAAAATTATAGAACCAGTACAGTTTTCAGAATGGGCAGCACCCATTGTACCTGTGAAGAAGCCAGATGGCTCAATTCGAATTTGTGGGGATTATAAACTCACAGTAAACAGAGCATCCAGTGTGGAACAATATCCTATTCCTAAAGTGGACGATTTGTTTGCACAGTTAGCTGGAGGGCAGAAATTCTCAAAGCTGGACATGAGCCACGCGTATCAGCAGATCATGCTTGACAAAAGTGCCAAGAAATATGTCACTATCAATACACACAAAGGACTGTACACTTACTGTAGGCTACCATTCGGAGTAGCGTCGAGCCCAGCCATCTTCCAACGCACTATGGAAGGAATCTTGCAAAACATGCCACACGTCACAGTTTATTTGGATGACATTTTAGTCACAGGGACAAGTGAGGAAGAACATCTGAGAACCCTGGAAGCGGTATTGTCTCGGCTAGAAAGAAGTGGGCTGAGATTGAAACGCAGCAAGTGTGAGTTCCTGGGAGAGGAGGTGGTATTTCTTGGCCACAAAATCAGTGCCGCAGGTGTGCATCCAGTCGTAGAAAAAGTCAAAGCGATCCAGGAAGACCCCACACCGCAGTCTGTGAGTGAGCTGAAGGCTTATTTAGGCCTGTTGAACTATTATCATAAGTTCCTGCCTAGTCTATCCACTTTGTTAGCACCATTACATGCACTGTTGAGGAAGGAGACAAAATGGGCATGGGGCTCTGAATAAAAAGAAGCCTTGCGAAGTCAAAAATCTTCTGCAGTCCTCAGCCATTCTAGTGCATTATGACATAAAGAAACCGATCATTCTGGCTTGTGACGCTTCTCCATACGGGGTTGGAGCCGTGTTGTCGCACAGGATGGAGGACGGCACAGAGCGGCCGATCGGATTTGTGTCACGAACACTGAATGCAGCTGAGAAGAATTACTCTCAATTAGAGAAGGAAGGTCTAGCTGTCATTTTTGGAGTAAAGAAATTCCACACATATTTGTATGGGAGGCAGTTCACTATTGTAACGGATCACAAACCGTTGATTTCATTATTTAATGAACTGCGAGAAGTGCCACAAATGGCATCGCCACGTATACAGAGATGGGCTGTGACACTGTGTGGATATGAATACACCATTGTATACAAAGCTGGCAAGGAACATCAAAATGCTGATGGATTAAGCAGACTGCCTTTAACGGAGAAAGGTATAGAGACTCAAGCGGAGGAAGAAAGAGTACTTCTGCTTGAAGAAAATGATGTGCCCCTTGTCAAAGCAGAACAAGTGAGAAAATGGACAGACAAAGATGCAGTTTTAACTTCGAGTGAGAGAGTATGTGCTCAGAGGATGGCCAAAGAGAATGGACGAGTCCGTTTTTGGAGCATATACTAAAAAACGAGATGAACTTATTGTACAGGGAGGCTGTGTTCTGTGGGGAGCGGCGTGGTGGTTCCCCGCCGGGCACGCAGATTTATTGAAACAATTACACATCAATCACCCTGGAATAACCAGAATGAAAGGTTTGGCACGAAGTTACATGTGGTGGCCACAGATGGACACGGAAATAGAAGGCATGGTAAAAACTTGTGCCACATGTCAAGAGAATAGAAATTCTCCCCTGTGCACCTTTACATCCATGGGAGATGCCAAACCTGCCATGGAGAAGAATCCACATTGATTATGCTGGTCCGTGGTTAGGGAGAATGTTCTTAATCTTAGTGGATGCCTACTCTAAATGGCTAGATGTGTACCCGTTACATAAGTCTACCTCTACTGTAACCATTCAATGCCTGAGACAAAGTTTTAGCCAACATGGGATACCTGAAATGGTGGTGTCGGATAATGGCAGCAGTTTCACAAGTGCAGAGTTCCAAGAGTTTATGACCGAAATGGCATCAAACACATCACCACAGCACCGTATCACGCAGCTTCTAATGGATTGGCTGAACGGCGGTGCAAACGTTCAAAAGTCTGATGAAGAAGAGCACAGGAGATTCCATTGAGACAAAGCTTGCTAGAGCATTGTTCAGTTACAGGGTCACACCACAGTCGACTACTGGGAAATCTCCTGCTGGAACTGTTGTGTGGAAGAAAGCTAAGGTCTACCTTGGATCTCATCCATCCTGATTTTAAAAGTCAAGTGCAGGAAAAACAGATGAAGCAAAAATTTTACCATGATCGACATGCTAGGAAGAGACAGGTGACTGAAGGTGACCAAGTGTACACTAAGAACTTTGGATCAGGGCCTATCTGGGTTCCTGGGACAGTTCAGAAACAGAAGGGACCGGTGTCTTGTACGGTTGCACTTGGAAATGGCCAGATAGTGCGCAGGCACATAGATCAAGTGAGGAACAGACATGTTGGGCCTTTAGGGGAAACTCTGGTGTTGGAGGAAACATCTAGGAAAGAGGGGGAAGAGTTAACATCAATCGTGGGTGTCACATTCTCCAAAGACACTAATGTGGAGCAGACAGAGGAAACGACCAAAGAGGTGTTAAGGTCAGAAAATCCTGTGGTGAAAGACAATGTAGAGTTAAGGAGGTCGACGAGACAGAAGAAGACTCCGAGATACTTACAGGATTATGAGTAGTTAGAAGGGAGTTCCCCAGCCACAGGGCAAGAATGCGTCCTGGAACTCACTGGGACGGAGGTAGTCCACCCAAAGTCCCTAGTTATGTTGTAAATGCACACATGTTATGGTTTTGTGTGGTTTTCTTACATATTACAACTGGGTAAAATTTACAAAAGTTATAAACGTGATATATTGTAAAGAGTAATGTAAATAACTATTGGAAGCTAGTGTTATCTGGGAAAAGGGGATGTAGTAAATGGGATGCTATAGTCAAGGTTGTCCAGTAGAGGGCGGCATGGGTTTGCATATGGGTGACCTCTGGATGCACGGGCATAGAGAGGGGGTGTGTTAGTCTGTTATCTGCTGAGCTGATGTCAAGAGGCACGTTGTCCGCTCTGCATATGTTAATAAAGATTCCCATTAATTTATCTACCTGTCTCCTCATGTATGATCACCAAAGGATATTACAGTATGCTTTTTCAATGTCAAAGTATACTGCCACTAACACCTCTTTCATTGCTAGAGCCTTTTTAACATCAGTTTCTAATCTTATTAGTGCGTCTAGGGTGGATCTACCTGGTCGAAAACCATACTGATAAGGAGCTGTTAATTCTTTGCTTTCTAACACGTAATAAAGTCGATTAACGATCATTTTTCCATTATTTTACAAAGGTTAGACGTCAGAGCTATCGGCCTATAATTTCCAGC
>NC_068320.1:26512330-26671022 GCF_025860055.1 Xyrauchen texanus | reverse complement strand
CTTTTATTTCATTGATACACTGTTAATTTGGAGAATTGTGAAATCTCATCAGGTTTTGAAGATATATAAATTTGGTTATTATCAGCATTACAGTGGAAACTTATTCCACGATTCCTGATAATATCTCCCAGGGGAAGCATATACAAGGAGAAATACAGAGGCCCTAAACTGATCCCTGTGGCACTCCATACTTTACTTTTGTTTGGTTTGACAATTCCTCATTTACAAAGTGGTAGCGGTCTGCTAAATAGGACCTAAACTAAGCTAATGCAACTCCACAAATGCTAACATAATTATCTAGCCTATTCAAGAGAATGTTGTGATCTATCGTGTCGAATGCAGCACTAAGATCTAAAAGCACTAGAAGTCATTTGTAACTCTGATAAGTGCAGTCTCTGTACTGTGATGAGGCCTAAATCCTGACTGAAATTGTTCATATATATACCATTTCTCTGTAGAAATGAACATATTTGTGAGGATGTTACCTTTTCTAGTATTTTTGACATAAATGGGAGATTTGAAATCGTTCAATAATTAGCCAGTTCTCCAGGCTTCTTAATAAGCGGTTTGATAACTGCCATTTTAAAGTTTCTTGGGACATATCCTAAGCATAGCGAGGAGTTAATGATACTAAGATGATGTTCTGAAATTACAGGAAATACCTCTTTTAAGAGCTTAGTTGGTATAGGATCTAACAAACATGTTATGGCTTTTGATGTTTCGATAAGTTTTGTTAGCTCTTCATGAACTATGACAGCGAAGGATTGAAGATGCATGTGAGTTAAATTATGAAACACTGTTTTCTGAGGTGCTATGAGAGATGATTGCATTATTCCAATTTTATTTCTGATTATTTAAATTTTATCTGTAAAGAAATTCATGTCATTACTCTTGTGCTGTATTCTTCCACGTGCGCTCCATTTTCTGAGCTCCAATCTTGAGAGCACGAGTGTGATCATAGTACCATGTTGGAGGGATTATTTCTTAAATTTTCTTTAATGGAAGGAGGGCGATACTATCAAGAGTGCTAGAGTAGACTGCATATTTTTAGTTAAAAAACTCTGCGATGAGTTGGTCCTGTTGCATTGTGTCTGACTCCAAGAGAGTTGAGAATATCGATAAATGCTAATCCCAATGTGTCATTTTCATTATCTATGTGAATGTTGAAGTCACCAACAATTAAAGCTCTATCTACAGTAACTACAAGATCTGATAAAAAATTTGCAAATTCACCAAGGAAATCAGAATAAAGCCCGGGTGATCTATGCACTGTAGCAAGGGCAAAATACGACAGATACTTTTTATTTATATCTGACGGTGTCACATTAAGCATTATTAGTTCAAAAGACTTATATTTATATCCTGTCCTCTGAGTAACACCAAAAACTTCACTGTAAATTGTAGCAACACCTCCTCCTCGACCCTTCAGATGAGGCTCATGTTTATAACAATAACCTGGGGGAGTAGATTCATTTAAACTAATACATTCATCCGGTTTAAGCCAGGTTTCGGTCAAACAGAGCGCATCCAAACTATGATCTGTAATGATTTCATTAACAATTATTGCTTTGGTAGAAAGAGATCTAATGTTAAGTAGCCCAATTTTTATAGGATGTTTATCTTTAATTTGTTTGTTTTGTTCAAGTTTGACCTTAATCAAATATTTTCTAAATTATTTAGTGAGGGTTTTGTTGTTGGTAATTCAGGGAACGACACAGTCTCTATGAGATATCTAGGTGATACTGTCTCTATGTGGTGTTGTTGTATGCAACCTGTGTGATGTCTCAAAGTAGTTAGCAAACGTTTGGATTAACCAGTTTGTCTACTTCCTGACCTGGGCCCCAGTTAGTCAAATACTATCATTATTAATACCGTCTCTCTTTAGCAGGTCAGGTCTACCCCAAAAACTCTACCAATTGTCTATAAATCCTATTCTATTCTCCAGACACCACTCAGACATCCAGCCATTCAGTGACACTAATCTACCATAAACCTTGTCACCACGACGAGCAGGGAGGGGACTAGAGCATATTACAGTATCTGACATCATTTTTGCAAATTCACACACCTCTTTAACATTATATTTAGTGACATCCGACTGCCGAAGCCGAAAATCTACGTTTAGCATTAACCAGCACTTGTACATTTTATTTGATGTCAGACGCTCTGGCACCCGAAATGCAATTAACAATAGTGGCTGGAGTCTCTATTCATAGATATTAGTAAAACCAGATACAGTAAAAACATACAATGTATCATTTGCATTATCCAATGAATCTTTAAACAAAAACAAAAATGTGCATTTCACATGGGATCTTTAAACATCAGTTGAAGCTGAAAAGCCGAAAGCTGATGCTTCAAGAGATGGAGGGGTTAGGTTCATAATGGCATTCACTTCTTTTTTCCTTTTTCTGTATTTCTTTTTTGCATCTCTCCACATCTCATTTTTTCTTGTCTTGAAGGAGGAAGAGACTGTACACTGAATGCCTTGAGTTTTCCCTTTTGTTTCTTCTCTTTATACCTGGTAATGAAAAATATGTAATTAAGATATTTTCGTTCCTTTCAGTTTCACCATCTTGATAATAGTATCATGTGTTGAAGTTACACTATGTTGTGGCCTAAACTTTCATCTCTATAGTAGGTGTCTATTCTGTGTGAACTGGCATGATCTCTTTACTTTTTCCTCCTTTCCCTCAGGACCTCCTCTCTCCTTTCATGGTCAGCGTTGAGTCTTTCCCTGTATTTTTGTGTCCTCTCTTTACTTGACATTTCTGCCTGACAGACAAAACATTGCATCTTTTAACAGGCAAAGCATTGCAAATATGGTGAAACATGGTTAAATTAAGTATAAAATTGAAAAGAAATACATTAATTGTATAGGTAATTTAATTTTCACTATTAAATTCATTTAATATGTTTTGAATAGTTATTTATTTATCAATAAAAAAGGTGTATGTAATATTGTGTGACAAATATATCATATGGTGTGACTTAGAAAAACAGTCACACCATATGATACAGTGTCACACCATATGACGTTTTGTTCAGTTAAGCTAATCTCTTGGTTAACTAAAAACAGCTAGCTTATACTTAGCATGTAAATTACCACATGGCAGGAATGATTTTTAAGAATTAATAAGTAAAATTTGTATAAAAGTGTTTCATTTTTATGTAAATAATGTCACACCATAAGACACAAAACATTGACCACTAGTGAGCATATCAGATACAGAGCTTTTTAATTAAAAATGATTAAGCCAGAACTCACCTCTTGACCTTGCAAACCAATCCAGAGATGACACTGCAACTTCCTGGTTGAGTGTGGACCTCTTCATCATAATGATGTCCAAATTATTGCCCGTTCAAAATATAAATTGCAGTGTCACACCATATGACGCCCATTTTACAGACAAAATGTATTTGGCCAGAACTTGCTTTAAAATCATACACAGACATCAACACTTTCTGTGTCTGTTGAAATATCCTAATTCTGTTACTTAAACTGTAAATCTATCAATTATTTATACTTTGCTGATATATATTGTCATATTAGTAAGGTCACACATATCCCGGACAGTCACACCACATGACAATTTTGATGTTTAGATAAAAATTTGAAGTAGAGGTCTTTATACACCAACTACAGCTATGGTATGCTGGAATAATATCTTGTCAGAGGAACAACATGAAGATATATATTTTTAACAAATACCCATTTTTATTAGGTTATGACATCATGGACGGGTAGAATTGCATGTCATGTCTCCCACCCGAATCCCTCTCTGCTGCCGGAGGAGGCTATTGTAAACATGTGACATGCAATGCAGGAAGAAATAACATGAGCGGATGCCATGACATACAGCGATTGTTTGTTGTTGTTGGTTGTTCCTGAGCAGTGAGGGTTTGAGATTGATGTGATTCCCTCACGCAATTGTTTGTTGTTGTTGGTTGTTCTTGATAAGCGGTGCTTTGAGATCAATGCAATAATCTGCGTAACACAGAGGAGAAAAACGGATGCGTGCTGAAAAATGCACGCTGTTTAATCACGATAAAAATAGAAAGTGGATGCATGTGGAAAATGTACACAGTTGAATAAGAGAATAATGTGGGGGAAAACCTGATGCACACTGACAAATGGCAGATGTTAAGGATTAAAAGCTGAAAACAGATATATAATTGATGCTAAAAAACTAGCAGGCTACAAACACAGACTCGAGCTAGGCGCCAGTAGCAACAGGTAAAATACAAACAGATGAAACAGTAGAAAAGTGGAAAACTTGAAACATGTGGTAAAATGACAAAGGATAAAATGATGAACGTACGAGAATAACAATAAGCAATGCTGAGCAGCCCAAGCAGGCTACAAACACAAACACTTGTGCAGCGTGCTGTCAGCAACAGGAAGTCCAGTGACGTCAGAGCTCCAAGGAATTTCTGAGTCTCGGTAACCTCCATTCCCTGATGGCGAGAATGAGACATTGTGCCCCTCCTGCCACATCACTGAACTACCTGCTGAAATGGCTGGGACCTTGTCTCGGCTCCTCAGTACGAAACCTGAACGAGTGCTTGGATTCCGGCTACTTTGTCCAAGGGAGTGGCATGCAAATTCCACTCGCCAATTCTCATTGGCCTTTTCTCAAAAATCAGAGGTGTGTGGGACTCCCAAAGGGCAAACTCTAGTGTCACTACATCGACACAAACTAATAATAATAACAGTTTCTTTTGATTAATAATTTGAGATAAATAAAATTACATTTATAAGAAAATGATGCAGTGCAAACGGTAAGTGCAGCACAGTGCTCAGTGAATAAATGTACAGCTAAACAGATGTGTTTTCAATCTGGACTTATATGTGGCTGTTAGAGCACATTCTGGGAGCTGGTTCCAACTGTGGGTGGCATACTAGCTAAATGCTGTCTCACCGTGTTTTGAGCGAAACCTTGGTATTTCTGGCTGACTTGATACTAATGATATGAGAGGTATGTTAGGTTTATATTCAACAAGCATATATGCAATGTATTTCGTTCCTAGGCTATTGAGCGATTTATAAAGAAGTAATAGTACTTTAAATTCAGTTCTAAATGTAACTGGAAGCCGGTGTAAACACATGAGAACTGGAGTAATATGCTCAGATTTTTGGGTTCGGGTGAGACTCCTAGAAACTGGCTTCTTAATGAGCTGCAGGTGTCTAATGGTCTTTTTGTGAAGGCAAGTGAGTAGACCACTGCAGTAGTCCACCCTAGAGGTGATGAATGCATGAACACATTGGATACAAAACATCTAATTCTCGCTATATTTTTGAGGAGATAGGCTGATTTAGTTATAGCTTTGATGTGACTACTGAAACTAAGGTCTGACTCCAAAATGACACCAAGATTTGCTTAAATTTTTTGGCTTAAGACCAAATCTTGTTCATCTTGGAAATTTCACCTTTTTTTTTTTGCCTTTAGAAACTTTTGGCACATCCAACTGTTAATTTAATCAGTGCACTAGCACAGAGTGTCTATAGGGCTGTAGTCATTTGGTGATAAGGCGACAGGTAAATCTGTGTGTGGTCTGCTTTGCTATGGTACACAATTTTTTTTATTTTTCATAATTTGGCCTAGTGGGGGCTAATACAGTTTGAACAGGAGTGGTGCAAACGTTCCACATGTCATGGATGTCCACTCAGATTCATAGTTGCCTATGTTCACATAGCAACCCCTCCCTTCAAGATACTACCTGAACAAACTGAGGACCATCCCAGAGAGCCCTACCGAATTTTCCAATCTGTCCAGGAAAATATAGTGTTCAACAGTGTCAAAAGTAGCACTGAGATCTAGTGATGCCAGCACTGACCTTTTGCCTGAATCAGTCTCAGTGTTATCGGTTCCTCTACAAAATAGCATGCACTTACAATGGAAGTCTATTGCATGCCATGACTCTGATAAGACCTGCATCAGTGATGGAAATCCATGCATGCTATCAATTAAAAAACTATTATTTGAGCTTAATTTATATTCAACCTGGAATATTTCTTTCAAAAAATGTTTTAAAGACATGGCGAAAGTGTCTGCAAAAGACTAAGTAGAACATTTGTTATTAACATTATTTGCTTTATCGCTAAATAAATATGAAAATTATTAAAGAAGGGCATCATATGTTACCAATATTAATTTTACCAGTGACCTTTTTTTCTTTTTTAAATTTATAAAGTTTTAATGTTGTATCAGTTGTCAAGAGTTCCTCAAATATCTTTAGGCAGAATATAAACACTTTTTTTAAACAATTCCGTTTGCTGCTGTATCTGTCTTTACGAAATTTCAGAGGTGTTTGGAAATCAAGAACTGAAAAAATCCTTCCTTTTTTAATGGGTAAATGTATCAGTCACGTGGCTAACATTTATTTTAAGTACATGATTTTAATTGAAAAGTCCTTCCTTAAAATTCTTAAAAATTAAGAGCTTAAAATTCAGTGTTGTTAAGGCCACTAATAAATTCAGTAACTTTTAACAAACTATTAATAACATGAAACTGATGAATGTGTTTTTCCAAGATGTTGTGCAATCTTGTAAATTTTCAGGAAATAACAGTAACCACAGCTTAAAAAAATTGCATATGATATTTCGTTTTCTCTTTCATTATACTATTATGGTCTCTCTCTCTCTCTTTTATGGTTAAAGACTGATTCTTGTCTAAGGCCTGAACTCATTTCTTTTGCGGCTACAATGAAGCTGTGAAGTATCCACTAAGTCCTGAAAAAGAAATCAACACTTCCTCAAACTGTTTTTTTTAGATGCCCCTAAAAACACATCAGTGACTGTAAATCCATCTGGTTCTGTGTTGGAGGGTCGTTCAGTGACTCTAACCTGCATCAGTGATGGAAACCCAGTAAACTACAGCTGGTACAGAGACACTGAAGAACACCTGCAGACTGGACAACATCTCACCATCAATACAACTGACACAACACACAATGAACGATACTACTGTAGAGCTCAGAACAAATATGGAGAACAAAACTCAAGCAGTGTCATTTTGAATGTTACTTGTAAGTCCTGAAGTCTGTACAAGTGTACTGTATAATTTGGCAACTCATCTTCATTACTTTTGCAATTCTGTTTGGTGCCGCTAGTGCCGGAGAAATTCCACACTTCGGCTTTGAAGTCTAGAGCTCATCATAATACACCATCATCATAACGTTAATGATCATTCTCTCTTTCAGATGCACCTAAAATCTCCACCTCCTCCTGTAAACGAAGTGATGTAATCGTGTGTGTCTGTGAGGTTCGTGGAAATCCGTCTCCTACACTGGAGTGGCGTCTGTCTGGACGCCCCATTATTAACTCTACGGAGATGCTCATCAGTGAAGAGCAATTTAAGAACAAAAGCTTGAGGAGCATCCTCACCATCCATCAATCACTCAAAGACACGCCCACTCCACATTGTTTCAGCATTAACACTCATGGCACTGCCAGCCAACAGTTTCACCTGCTTTTAACTCCACAGGATCCTCGAGGTTAGTTCAGAGTTTCACTGATTGATCTATTTCAAGCTGCACAAAACAATATCTTTATCTGATTCTCATAGGAAAGAAAAACAACATAGCAATCTCTTTAATATCTAAATAGTTTGCTATTTGGTTGCTTAGGAGACATGGCTGGAGTCCCTCAGCACGTCCTCCGATTCGAACTAGCGAACTCTGGGGATGGTAGCCAGCGTCTTTTACCACTGAGCTCCCAAGGCCCCCTCCAGGACAATTATTAATGATTTCCAAACACTCTTTTGTTCCTCTCTAGGTTTCCATCATCCCTCACTGCTGGTTGGAGTTGCTATTGGCGCATCAGTGATGATGATCTTTTGCATCATTCTCTTCTGCATACGGTGAGTACATGGTACATATGAGTTTTGAGGACAGACAAGTAGAATGACATCCTGCATAAGAATCCGATATAAAAACCTGAAAATTATTTTTCCAGAAGACAGAAGTTCAAACCATCACAGACTAGACAAGAAGATAACACCGGACTCATTCTGACTCCAAGAGTGAGTTAAACACTCTTGATTTCATGCATTATAAATCCTCGGAGACATTCATTTTACATGTTGACTCAAGGGTTTTGCTGTAATAAGGTTCCTATCAACTGATTCTACCTTATTTTTCGTCCATGTTAGGCTGTTGTACAGGACGACGAAGGAGAGTTTGTTTATGGTAATAAAGTCATGATGTCACATGGTGGAGATGTCACTCAAGAATCTCTCCATTATTCCTCCATTGACTTCACAAACACTGAACCAGCATCAGGAGAGATCATCGGCTTCTCGTCTCTGACGGCTGAATATGCCGTGATCCAAAATAATTCTGCAGGAGCATCAAAGGCAGAGAAAAACATCTCAACACCTGTGATGGACCCCAAGGAAGATCAAGCAGACAAGAATGCAAAGATCACAGATGTGTCCTCACAGACATCAGAAGATCCAACGTATGAAACTATCAACCATCGCTAGGTTTTTTAAAGAGCAGATGTCATTACAAGGCAAGCGAAGGCAAAGAAAACTGGACCCAACTTGGTCACTCAATCCTCCAAACCTTTGTGTAGGAGTTCAACAATGCCATAGAGATATTTGATTTTGATTTGATTTGAGACCTACAGCAATTAATAAGATGGACTCTGAAAATAATGTTCAATGTCAATGTAGAGAGATTTTAATATCTTGAAAGACTCAAGATATTATCTGCAGAGGGTCAGAAGGTAATGTCTGTTATATAACTCAAGTACAAATCAGTTTTCTAACTAGGTCAGTACTTGGTAACTTAACCTCAGTGTAACCATTTAAGTGAAAATTTCTAGTGTGAACAGCACTGTCAGCTTCTTCTGGTTTTCCACTTTCACAGCCGTTTCACATCGCAAGCTTGAGCAGCGCATTTTTTTTTGGGCATTTTTTTCATGTTTACAGGTTATAGCATTCGTACCATAAGGGTCAGCAGTGCTGAGCTTTTTGCACGTTTTGTCATTTAAAAGTATAATTAAATACAAGTTATATTTACTTAAGCAAAATAAAACTACCAGTCTGAAAAAAATTGTTATATGGACGGGCAGCTAACTGAGACATCCAGTGAAATGAACATGAAAATCAAGCAAGAATGTTCAATAATGTACATTGTGAATACGGTCACCACTTAAGGGTGTTTTAGGCTCAATGCACAGCAGAGCGAATGCCAGTAATGAGTAGACGTAATGAGTAATTATTATAGTTTGTGAGCATTTGAGTTACTAACATTAATATGATCATTTATATCAGTAGATCTATTATGCAGCTATAAATTCACACACATACAGTAAACAATAATCCACAATACACTACTTTTGTTTTGACAATTATGCATTGGTGTGGAAGTTAATGAAAACAAAGCAAGATAACCTTTTTCCATAGACAGATGTACAGAAGAGATGTCATGTGTTGACAAAATGTTGATTCTAACAACTTACTCCGTAACCAAGAAACCAAAAATTAGCAAAACTTGCACAACCACAGCCTGCTGTTCCTTATTGATAATAAAGCCATCTTTTAATTTTGGCGGGAATTACAGGCTTTGATAAATATATAGTACTTACAGTCAGTTCAATGGGGTTTTCGAAGTGTTTTTGGATCGTTTCGTGGATAACACATTGGAAAAAACAACATAATATTAAACTAAATGTAATTTAGGAGCTCGTGTCTATCCCTCAAAGCAAGATGGCGCTAATGTACAGTAAATAAAACGTCAGCCCAAGATTTTGAAGTCGTCTATTAACTCAAGTCTTTTCATGATGAGTTGACAGTTGACAAAGTTGTTATTGATGAAGCTGATTAAATATATATATATATATATATATATATATATATATATATATATATATATATATATATATATATATTTGTAGGTGTAAGATGGTTCTGGAGCTTATGTACAGGAAAATAAGACAAGCTTCGGGTGAGAAAAACATTTAAATTAATCAATTGAAGATTCTGACTCGCTCATAAAACATGAAAGACGCTGATTTATTGTTATCTACTGGTATATGTAATCTGATTAAATGGAATAGAGTGAATCTGAACAAATCTTGTCGGCGAACGGTTAAAAAAAAGTTACTGCGTGAGAGGAATCAAAATTCCCGCCACTACCGCAATACTAAGCGTAGCCTCTATTTGAAGGGATTTAGTTTGCCATGGCCAGCTGACTGTACATTATCTTGCTTATTACACTTACAAAACAAATTAATTTGGCAGTTGACCAAATACTAAATGCATGGTCAAGAAATAATCTAATCTAACTAATGCTACTTGAAGATTAACTTTATAGCACATCATAGAAAGCGATCAGCCAGGCAAAACTGCAACCATAATACATTTATATTGTTACTAGAATGCATTTTTAAATCATTAGTTAGTTAACATATTTAGCAAAAAAGCACTGTTGTAAAATCTTATTTTGTTTGTTCGTGTCTCTTACCGGTTCCTTGCTCTTCCGAACGATTTTGTTTTCTTGCTTTAAAGGTGCAAGCGATTTTATCATGTAAAGGTATGAAAAAATGTCTTACTCCCTGAAATAAATTAATTAAATAAGTGTCATGAGGTATATGTGACAGCTAGACTCTGTAAACCGAAAACCAAAATGGGTCCGCGGTCTCCGACGCTTTTGACCTGTCAATCATTTTGCACATGCTTACTGTATTGTTGTAGCTTCAGCTAATTATTGAAGCGTTATGGCATTTTTATGCTATGTTTCTCATAACAGTTGTCAGTTGAGGGCGCTATTTTGCTTCTGTTGTTTTTAACATCAGTTTCTGCGTTATGATGGTCTAAATAAGTTAATTTTGTATCTTTTTGGAGTGCTGGGTTTTGGGAAAGGGGGGCATACTAACTCAACGGCTCAGTCTCATGGAAGTACAATGGCTAAAATCGCTTACAGCACCTTTAATTGGGTGCTCCAGAGTTTAAGCCACCTATTAAATGTTTATATTTTCACCTTAAGCATAATAAACTTAATACCGTGGATTCCTCCACTCCTTAGGCCATTTGTACTGCAGTTTTCCAAGGTTGCTAATCACCTTGAGTTGCAAGATAATGCCAATGAGCTATTTACACTAGCGTTGACATGGCATGCGAGAGAGCAGTGTGATACAAAGGAACATGATTATGCCAATGGTCAAATACAGTTTATACTTCAGTGGTAATCACACAAAAATATTTGACCCTTCTATCTGACAGAATTCTGCTAATTACGATAAGACCTCAGCTACTTGAATGCCTTTCTAAATCACCAATCATTCACTAATCCAGTGGTATTAATAGAAAACGATTGCCTATGGGTTCATGTAGCTTGGAGAAAAAAACTAGCGAAGTTAAAGTTATACAAGCAGAAATTACACAGGGTTCAGTGAGTCAACTTCGTGTTGTAGGCCAATCTGCAACACATTTCATTTTGATGACTTATTCTAGCGGATTATTAGTTGAACATGTGACTGATCAGTGTGTCATTGTGCTATATGCAATTAAGGCATACAGTACATGTGAACTAATTTCTCTTTATTTTTCTCATGAAATCTTTGCAACAAATGCTCAAGCACACAATTGATCAAAGGACAGTTCATTCAAAGAGCTCAACCTGACAAGTTTGACAGAACAAAATGTCGACCTTAGACAAGTGTTGAGTAGAGGAAGATCATAATCCATGCTAGCAACTACGTCATTGCTGCGTAAATCCTGTATGTATAAAGCAAACATGCTAAACATGTGACCAGGGGACGAAACAACTTTTTTAAAAAAAGACACGTTTTTCATTAAAAAATTTTTTTTTATTGCCTTCTCATGGCCTCATTTGTAGATTCTGAATTAGAAAGAAAACTTAAAGGTGAAAACACACCACTGTTACATCGATATATTTCAAATAACCCAATACAACAATAACTTTAGTACTCTGCTCCAAAGAGCTGAATAGTCTAGATTAGTGGTTCTCAACTGGTGGGTTGTGACCCAATAATGGCTCACAGGTCTGTCCTGATAGGGTCTTTTGGTTTGGTTAGGTCCATTGGTCCAATGAGGTGTAATGTAAAACCAATTGAGAACCTCCGGTCTAGATAATACCCCATTGTACAACACTAATTATGTTGTAAAAACATGTTTCATATGTCTCTGTGGCAGAGCACAAACATTTAAGATTGTAGATATCACATTGGCAGTAGAGCTCAGCTTGACTCAAATCAAGGGGTGTTCATTATTAAGACATCAAGGTGGTTGATTCTAGTAGAAAACATGGCTGTGTATTTCATGCTCTGGATTGCTCTATTAGTCGTATGAGGATATTTTAGTGCGTGTGCTTTTTCGACCGAGACTGATGCAGAACGTGCAGAAGACCAAACAAGCTTCCCTTATTGCATATAAAATGACCTTTCGCCTATTGTACAAAAGACTCACAACTAAGCTGAGGAAGACGTGCTGTTGTTGCTGATGATAAATACTGTGTGCTAAACATACAAAAGACCAGACAAAAGGAAGGCAGACACTTCTTAAAAACTGCAATCTAAAAGTGCAATTTGGCAAGAGACCACAAGAGGACAGTGTACAAAAATGAAAGTCCTGCCTGTTGTTTCTATAGTTAATAACTCCACTAGAGCAAGACTTATGATCCTGTCCAAATAGTGTCAATCCTGCCGTCTGGATGCTGTAAAAACGTATTAAAGTTACAATTGAAAATGTAATCTTGGGAGTCGATTTTATATTTGATCACTGTTGATTCAGAAAACTTGATAAATACACATATTTTGGTTTATCTCACAAGCATTAAATAGCAAATGTTAATAAACGTGCTTCTGAAATTTAATTAAATTACCAATAATAGAATTAACAAAAGTGTATCTAGAAAGGAATAACCTCAGGCCGTGCTTCATAGAGTTGAATATATTTTAGGGACGTTCCCTTATAAAATATCTTTGTGTTAGTTTCGAGGAAGTGAAACTTCCTCTTATTTTAAGGGTTGATGTTAAAGTCAACATGAAAGTATGTTCACAACACATTTTACTTTATTAATGTGATGCATTTCGGAGGAGAAAGAAAATTCAATGAGAAAAAATGTGAGTGGCACCACTGGAAAATAAAGTGGGTTTGATAAGGTCATCCAAACGCAAGGTTGTTTCAGAGGCGAAGCAAGTTAATACATTTTGATAAAAGATTACGGAGACAAACATTATATTCTGTGGAACAACATGCACAGATAGAATCAGGAATGTGCAAACAAGGTCAATTTTGAATTCAGGTTGACTTAAAACAAAAATTAATCAGATGTTGGCCAGTGTCATGTGACCAGTTTCAAAAAACGGTCCCTTTTAATTCAAAATTGGGCACTTTAAATAGTAGTTATTAAAAAGGCATTGAAATCAAGACTCAACGCTTCAAAATAAACAGTACCTCCAAGTATTTGTTCTTAATTTGTCCCTTTTCTTTAAAAATATGGGAAGCCCTCAGTCATTTCTGGACATAGACCGCCTAACCAGCCATTGGATTCACCCTCGCAAAAAATACATATGTACATTCATGTATATTATCTGAAAAGAAATATATTTATATTCTTGAAGTAGAGGAAACTCTTCTTTGTATAGTTATATTTCTATTTAAATATATTTAACCTATTTTCTATGATTTATGCATGCAAATTTAGAACAAAATTGCATGAAATTGAATTGTGTAGTGCTTAACAAAATGTTATTATTAAATCTTTATATTGTATTTTATTTTATTAAAGATTACTCAGTTCAATTGGATGGAATTTCATTATGAAATTGAAACCTTAAAATAATTTTTTTATAGTAAACATTAAAAAAATATATTTAAGTATTATTATTTTAGAATTTACACATTTAAATTTCATAACAAAATTCCATCAAATTTCCATTGTGTCATTTTGAAAAAAATGTAATCAGTAAAACTTAAAATATTGATTTATTTAACTTTTTTTCTTTCTTAAAGATTACTAGTACTCAATTAAATTTGATGGATTTTTGATATGAAACTGAAATCTTAAAATAATTTTTTATAGTAAACACTCCAAAAAATATTTTGGTTTATTTTTACGATTTACACATTTCAAATTCATAACAAAATTCCATCAAAATTCTAAATTCCATTGTGAAATTTGTAACACAACTTTATTAATAAAACTAAATATTTAGAGCTTTTATTTATTTCGTTATTTGTTAAAGTTTACCGGTACTCAATTTAATTTGATGGAATTTTGTTATGAAATTTAAATGCGTAAAATTTAAAATATATTTTTGAGTGAAGGAATCTATTTTTATGATTAAGAAAAAATAGTAATGGTCATTAAGTTTTTATTTTCTTTATGCAATAATAAAAAAAATGTAACTTCAGGTTGAAGGTCATATAGTTGTAGTAACTCATAGCGACAACACATAAAAAAAGTGGCATGTTATATAAGCATCAGATACTTTGCAGTTTTACTCGTCCTTCCCTTTAAATGTAGAAAGCAAAACAAAACAAAAATAAACCAGAACCAAAATGTCTAACTATTGACTGTTGTGCCACATGACACTGTAGTAAAAGAGTTTTGTGGCTTGATTAAATGGCATTAGAACAGAGGACACATTAGAACGGACAAACACACGCCAAATCGCCAAAGCTTTTTAGTGGTAAATCATGGATAGCCTCAAAGTACACTCGTTTAAGCTCCAGGTAAAAAAACATCCAATGATGGAACGCTGTCTGTATATAAGAAGGCTAACGTCATCAGAAGTCTCAAAAAGGCAACATCTCCAGATTTTGGATGGCGATTAAACGTGAAGAAACACTGGAAAACGCGGTTGCATATATAACTGGTTTTAAGGACAGTCGTTATAAAAGAGGACACCTTTAAAAAATAGTGGACGCGTCATCAAGACGGCGTTAAGGGGTTGGGTTGGACAAGCGTCCGGGGAGGAAAGCTAAAGAAGCATCAGTGTGGATCGAGTGTGTGTCATTGGCTGAAGACGCCTCTCTTGTACCCAGAGGACGGTACACACTTCCTGTGGTCTGGGGTCATTGTGTCAGCGTGCTCGACGCTCTGAAGTACGACAGGAACTTGAAGCACAAACTCACAACGAAGTACCAGATGTTTCGTGCCATCTGCGAGCGTGCGATGAAGACTCGCCAGATAAACACCAGCAACGCTGTGTTAAATGTGTATCGGATGTTTCTCAGCCTGAGGAAAGAGACAATTCATAATTCAAAGATTTGATTACATAAAAAACTTAACATGCTTGCTAACCTGATGCCACATGCAAAATGAACTTGGCACTAAGATTTGTTTCAGCACTTAAAAGTGTGCATCATACTAGCATTATAGACTAGCATTAGTCTTGTTAGTCACACTGGTAGAAAAGCATCAGCAAAGCATAATAAATCATTATAATCAAGCATTATAAAACTGATGCTGAGAGTGACATCTCCAAGTAAAAGACGTACTTCCTCAAGTGTTGTCTGGCGGCAGGAATGTCGGACATGTCTTCGTTCAGAACGTACTTCTTGGTGCCTATACAGTAATTTTCGATGTACTCTGGCCAGTTCAGATGACGAACGTCAAAGCTGAAGGTCTGAATGAGCACAAAGAGAAGTGACGTGGTCAATTAAACACAATACTACCTCAACATCTTGTATGCAAAATGTTATGTATTTGTTATTGTGCACAATCATGGGCGTCACTTTGTTTTAAAAAATGGTGGGGACGATTTTTTTTTAATCATTAACAATCAATTTTGCTGATAATCCAGATCCTGAAAATCCTGTGCAATGTACTATATATCGACCGCCACCAACTGTTTCTGTGCATTTCTTGAGGTAGAAGATTTTTTCTTTGCTGATTTTGATATAGTACAAGTGACAATAAAGATTATATTGTTACTGACCATATATAATGAGTATTTTCTGAATATAAGCATCTTGTGCTTGGTTAAAATTTTGTACATTATTTTATTGAAAAAGCACATCGAATCAGGCTTTGGATGTATATCTCTCATTCTGCATTCCATTCATGCCCACCACAAAAATATACACACATATATATATATATATATGTATAAGCAAACAATGTCAAATTGCTGGTTTGATATATACAATTAATGTCACAATTATTTGATAATTTTTTTACTTTGGTAAACGAAGATTGCATCAATACAGTGGATGCATCATGAGCGGGCGCACGTCTGTTTTGCATTTTGCCTGCGATTTCACTGGTGTGTAAAGTGCACGTCTGCATGCATGAGAGAACCTTGCCGCCCGCTGTCACTTAATGCCACTGATCATTATAATATTAAAAATAAAGTCCAGTGCCGGACCGCCACTTATAACACATTCATGAAATACAAACTTCTGCACAAGAACTGGAGATGCTTCTTTTGCATTAGACACCTACCTGACGAAACCTGTGCCAAAAAGTGGTGGGGACAAAATCGGCAAAGGCAAAAAGTGGTATGGATGTGTCCCACCCGTCCCACATGTAAATGATGCCTTTGTGCAAAATGTTAATTGTATCACACTAAACTCCTGTTAACACGTATGTTTACATCTTGTAGCTATAATGAAATGAACACAGTAACCCTATTGTTAAATAAAGGAGGGACCTGTTGAATTGGTTCGTGTGAAGACGAAGAATAGCAGTTGTAGAAGTTGTAGCATTGTAGTGTAACAAACTCTTTTGCTACACACTCAAAAGCAGGGTTGGGAGGGTTACTTTGAAAATGTATTCCACTACAGATTACAGAATAGATGCTCTGTAAAATGTAATTTGTAACACATTCTGTTAGACTACTCAAGGTAAGTAATGTAATCTAAATACCTTGGATTACTTCTTCGGAACTGGCAGATTTTTATTAATTGTCTTGACAATAAACAAGTTAATAACAAGTGAAAAACGAATCTGCCGGTACAGTGAGGCACAATACACTAAAAATACATTTTCTGAAAAAAGAAAAAGCCTAGTAAATGTATCTTGTTTTTTTTTAAAAGGAAAACAATTCAAAGTTTTTTGTTGTTGTTGCAGTATTTCTTTGCACTAATATCAAATGTCTTACTAGAGGAAAATATATATATATTTACAGATTTGTAACGAACGTGGATTTTCTTGATAAAAATCTTTTTTAATCGTGGCCGGTAACACGCGGATGTAAAAGAGCTAGAAATAGCACTTTAGCATAAAACTAAACGTTCACATCACAATTTACATTAAAAGGTTAACTACAAGGTTAACTATTTCTACTGCTCCAAACTTACTTTAAAACCTTCACATAGTGTACATGTGACACTCCTGTTCTATCCGCTCTCTGGCATGGGAGGTGGGTGCGCTAACAAGGAGGCTAAAGGCTACAGCCTCTAGCGTCAGTCGCTAATGCACCTCAAGGTCAGGAGAGTGAGGTTTATAAACATTGCACAGCTATCTATCAGCTGGTCCATTGCACTCAGCCGCCTAAACCTCACTACCATCCGGGTCACGGCACCACTGTGACCAGCCCTGGTCGCCCCACTCTGTACAGGACTCAAACCGGCATGGGAGGCGGGTGCGCTAACAAGGAGGCTAAAGGCCTATCTATCAGCTGGCCACCGTTACATACACAATGACATTTTTTCTGATTGTATGTGGATTCTCTATTAGCCTCTCAAAGTGAAACATCCGGAATAATGTCATAAACATCTTTTCAGTCCTTTACACTTATAACAGTGTAAAAGCGCCCTCTATCTGCTCGTATGAATGTTATAAGGATAAATGGATAAATGTTTACCAATTGAAGACTAAATATACATTTAAACTGTGACTGTAGTGGAATCCAGTTACTAATATTTAGTATTTTAAATACTGTATGTAATCCCATTACATGTAATCCATTACTCCCCAACCCTGCTCAAAAGTATGTCCTTTCGATCACCAGCAAAGTACATACTTTATTCTTAAAGTTTGATCGGCAAATTGGGAAAGTGTGTACAATTTTACCCTCCTGTCCTCTGGACTCAATTGACTCATCAGCATCGTGATATTGTCAGAGTTCCACTCCCAATCCTGACTGCTGAAGTATTCCAGCAGACCGATGGCTTTGTGCAGCCGGTTGAAAATACGCATCATTCTGAATGAAAACACAAAGCACAAACGTGTCTCTTAACAGTGGCATGTATTCTAATGCAATGACATTCAGACTTTGGTGACTTAAGAGCCCAAATGCTTTTTTGGGGATACTGTAAGCATGATATATTTAGTTAGTGTACACTTATGACACTCTAGAGTTCTCACTGTGGTTTCTGTCCAGACAGTCGCAGGAAGAAGTCATAGATGAGGGCAGGAAACTTGTGACTAACGAGGATCCAGTATTGGTTGATCAGGTAATTGGAGGTGATGTTGGCGTTGGGCCGACGGAAGGCCTGTTCCAGAGGATTCCTTTTGAATGTGGACATCACGTGATGCTCTAACAAGCAAATATAAATACGTAAATCCACAATAGCATTTAGTAGTGTTTCAGATATTCAGTAGTATTTGCTAAAGCAAACTATAGGACAATGCAAGCTTTCGGATGATACTAATTACTTTTCCACAGCACTATAAATGTTTAATGGGATGTGTTCAGTAAAGACATGAAAGATTATAATGGTTTGTGTGTTGTTAGCTTAAGCACATTGTGTTTGTCTCTACTTAAGATCGCATTTTATGACCAGTTATTGCAGAAAGCCAGCTAGTTCCAAAGGGTTAACAAACGATTTCTTGCCACTGTTTCAAAATATAAACTCAGCAAAAAAAGAAATGTCATCTCACTTCCCACTGCTTTTATTTTCAGCAAACTAAACATGTGTAAATATTTGTATGAACATAAAAAGATTCAACAACTAAGACATAAACTGAACAAGTTTCACAGACTGACTAACAGAAATGGAATAATGTGTCCCTGAACAAAGGTTGTCAAAATTGAAAGAATCAAAAGAAAAGTCACTATCTGGAGTGGCCACCAGGTGCATTAAGTACTGCAGTGCACCTCCTCCTCATGGACTGCACCAGATTTGCCCAATCTGGCTGAGAGAGGTTACCCCACTCTTACAACAAGGCACTTGCAAGTTCCCGGACATTTCTGGGGGGAATGGGCCTAGCCCTCACCCTTTGATCCAACAGGTCCCAGACGTGCCCAATGGGATTGAAATCTGGGCTGTTCGCTGGCCATGGCAGAACACTGACATTCCTGTCTTGCAGGATATCACGCACAGAACGAGCAGTAGGCTGGTGGCATTGTCATGCTAGAGGGTCATGTCAGGATGAGCCTGTAGGAAGGGTACCACATGAGGGAGGAGGATGTCTTCCCTGTAACGTACAGCGTTGAGATTGCCTGTAATGACAACAAGCTCAGTCCGATGATGCTGTGACACACCGCCCCAGACCATGACGGACCCTCCACCTCCAAATCTATCCCGGTCCAGAGTACAGGCCTCGATGTATCTATCGCTCATTCCTTCGACCATCACCCCTGGTGAGACAAAACCGCGACTCATCAGTGAAGAGCACTTTTTGCTAGTCCTGTCTGGTCCAGTGAAGGTGGGTTTGTACCCATAGGCGACGTTGTTGCCGGTGATGTCTGGTAAGCACCTGCCTTACAACAGGCCTACAAGCCCTCAGTCCAGCCTCTCTCGGCCTATTGCAGACAGTCTGAGCACTGATGGAGGGATTGTGCATACCTGGTGTAACTCAGGCAGTTGTTGTTGCCATCCTGTAGCTGTCCCGCAGGTGTGATTTTCGGATGTACCGATCCTGTGTTGTTATTTGTGATCTGCCACTGCGTGGACGATCAACGGCCCTTTAAATATATTTTAAATAGATTGATTCTATACTTATAACCAACAACTTCAAATCGATACATTTTGTTTTCATCATTTTTAATTCGATTACGTAATTTGCATGGGATTGTAGTTCATTCCCTCAGCAAAGACATTAAATACAAAGTCTTTTTGGTTGGTTTGGTTCATGATTTAGAACTCTTATGAAGGATTTAATGCAATCCCTATGGAAAAAAATATAATGGGGAAAAATACTTAAGGAACCAAAATGGCCTAAAAGTGTGCATATACAGTTTTAGTTGCGTACTGTTGCACATACTATACATTAAAAATAGTAGGCAGCATACCGTTCATACTGTGCAGTATGCAGCCTGCTAAATGTATAGTATTCCAAATACCACAAAATTGTTAAAAAGGCATTACGTACCAATTTCTCCCCAGTGGAAGGGGTTAATGCCGCCTGTTGTGCAGTTGTACACTAGTACAGTTTTTGGTCTGCAATGTGAAGATTACAATTAGGAAGTCTCTATCTGCCATGACCCTCTTCAACAGATATATGTAAATGCAGAGAGATATTTCAAGCTAATTAGTCTCAAACAAGTCAAGAGAAAGTGTTTTGTTTATGCTATATGAGTGCCAGTGCTCACCTGTGTACCGCGGTATACCACCCAGCAGCCAGCGTCAGGTTTATAACCATGTCCACAGGAATTAGATCCGCCACAGCGTCATTACTAGCTCTCATGGTTCGCAGAATTCCCTTCCCTGCCTACAACAATACATACAAATACAGTATATACATTTGTTTAACCAAACAGGCTGTACAAACAGTCATGTGCATTAGACTCATTGAGGCATTTAAGAGGCTGTTAAATGATTAATTATATAAGACTAATTAATAAAAAGACAGATTCTTTCATACAGCAATGAAGATGCCACTTGGTCCATTGAAGTTGTCTATCCAGCCCTGTAATAAAAACCAAAAAAGAGGCGACTGCTGAGAGAGGAAGTTGCCAGAACAATTCACACATCAGTTCCTGTATATTGAAATGCTCACATAACTGAGTACATGACATCTGGAGAAGCTGATAAGTCCAATAACAGAAGATTGTGTGAGCTTAATATTTAACATTCCTTTGGAGTACAAACTGCTTCCACATTATAAATATACTGTCTGTTATAAAACATGAACAGCTCTGACAGTTAGATAGTTCAGAGTTTGTAAGAGAGGTCAGGAGGTCATTATATTCTAGCATCTGACAGTAGATCCATCACTCACTGGGAAGGGCTCCTGCCAGCTGGCACCTACGATGGACGGTCTGATAATGCCAATGTTGAGTTTGCCGCTCTCCTGCTGCACCACACTCTCCGCCAGCGCCTTGGTGTATGTGTACGTGTTGGGTCGGTCACCTATTAGTCGCGGTGTGATGTCATTGACAATGCTATCATCCATCCATCTACACAAAAAGACAAATAATACACAATAATATTAAGCAACCTAATTCAACATGCCTTGTCGGAGTGAAATAATTAACTTATTTATTCAGTTTATGTAGTTTCAGTTACAGGCAGACCGATAAATCAGTTTTACCATTTTATTTTAGAAATATTGGTTATCTGCAAAAATGTCATGTGGACCGATATATCGGTTTTACCATTTTATCATGCCGATAGTTGAATTTTAGAAATATCAGATATCTGCAATAAACTCAGGTAGACCGACATATCGGTTTTATCGGTGCTGATATTTGCATTTAAGAACTATCATTATCTGCAAAAATCTCAGGAAGACCGATATATTGGTTTTACCGTTTTATCATGCCGATAGTTGACTTTTAGAACAATCAGTTAACTGCAAAAATATCATGTGGACCGATATATCGATTTTACAGTTTTATTGGAGCCGATAGTTGAATTTTAGAATTATCAGATATCTGCAATAAACTCAGGTAGACCGATATATCCGTTTTACCATTTTATGGGTGTTGATAATTGAATTTAAGAAATATCGGTTATCGGCAAAAATATCAGGTAGACCAATATATCGGTTTTATCGGTGCTGATATTTGCATTTTAGAACTATCATTATCTGCAAAAATCTCGGGAAGACCGATATATCAGTTTTACCATTTTATCGTGCCAATAGTTGCATTTTAGAATGATCAGTTAACTGCAAAAATATCATGTAGACCGACATATCGGTTTTACCAGTGCTGCTAGTTGCAATTTAGAACTATTGTTTATCTGCAATAATCTCAGGTAGACAGATATCAGTTTGACCATTTTATAGGTGCTGATAGTTGCATTTTAGAACTATCGGTTATCGGCAAAAATATCAGGAAGACTGATAAATCGGTTTTAGCATTTTATGGATGCCAATAGTTGCATTTGAGATAGTGGTTATCTGCTCAAATCTCAGGTAGACCGATATATCAGTTGTATTATTTTATCTGTGCTGTTAGTTGCATTTTAGAATTATCGGTTACCGGTAAAAATTTCTGCCGATATTTAAAAAAAATTTATTATACCGTGTGGAGGATTCTACAGCATAACAGCGGCCTCTAGAGGTGGAATAAAAACAATCACTGACACTTCGTGGGGATTTGCTGTATCTAAATCCTTCATCATTAACAATATTAATCCCCTTGTTTATCTTCACTGCATATTTTGTTATTTTGATTAATCAAGTATTCTAAATTGAAACGAGAGCATGCAAAGAAAAAATTGACTTTTTGGAAACGTCTACAACAATATATTGTGAATAACAAACTTTATTCCTCATTAAACCTCATATAATGAAATATTTATACACAAAACCCTTCATCTGTCCAATTTATAGGCTGTTAAAAATCTTTACTTGGTAAATACTTACATATAGAGCATTGTAACGGAGTATTTTAGGCTTGTTTATATTTAAAAGTCCTTCGTTATGAACCAAATCTTCGTATTTTCGGGTTATTATTGGGATTTAGGTTGCACAATAAACTTTATTTATTTAACGGCATATCAATTTGATAAATGTGTTCACTTCCACCGTTAATATTGTAACTCAGTTTCATGTAATGTTAATAAACTGAACTCACTCTAGCGAGTCAATGAGTTTCTTGGGCTCAACGGGTGGCGGGTAGACGACCTCATCGATATGTCTGCGGTTGCAGTTGGCATATGCGGTGGAGATGTGGATGAACGCCTGTAGGTGCTGCATCTGCTTCGCCAGAGAGAGGAGCTGCTGCGTGGCGATGACGTTCAGCTGCAACGCATGCCTGCATCAAACACACGCATTCCACACGGCTGAATACAGGAACAAACGTACATCACATACAACACAACAGACTGCAACATGAACAAACACTTATGGCATTTTCAGCTCAGTGGAAGTCTAGTCTTGTTATAAAAAAAAAAATTTAAAAAAATTTAAAAAAAAAAAAAAAAAAAAAAATCACACTTTTATGATTTGATGAGATTTATGTCATTTTTGTCTTGAAAATTCCCACCAGTGTGTCGTTTCCGTTGATATTTAACGTTGTCAAATAAAAATTGCAGACACTTATCTTGCTAAGGCTATTTCATAGCTAACATTTTATGTATCCTAAATATCGTATTATTTAATATAATTTTTTTTGCATAATTTAGCAAAATTAAATATTAAGAAAGGCCCAATAAAAATGTATATTTACCTTGATTTTTCTTTGTTTTCATCAAACATCATTTGTCTCATATTTCATCTCAAGCATGCTCTTCGCTGACACTTTTGTCCACTTGGTTAACAAGTACACTAACTGGGGGTCTGGGTGGCGCAGTGAGTATTGACACTGGCTACCACCCCTAGAGTTCACTAGTTCAAATTCACGGTGTACTGAGTGACTCCAGTCAGGTCTCCTAAGCAACCAAATTGGCCCGGTTGCTAGGGAAGGTAGAGTCACATGGGGTAACCTCCTCGTGGTCGCTATAATGTGGTTCTGGCTCTCGGTGGGGCACGTGGTGAGTTGTGTGTGGATGCCGTGGAGAATAGCGTGAAGCCTCCACATGTGCTACGTCTCCACGGTAATGCGCTCAACAAGTCACGTGATAAGATGCACGGATTGACGGTCTCAGACGCGGAGGCAACTGAGATTTGTCCTCTGCCACCCGGATTGAGGCGAGTCACTACACCACCACGAGGACTTAGAGCGCATTGGGAATTCCGAATTGGGGAGAAAATTGGGAAAAGGGGAGAAAAAAAACAAAAAAACAAGTACACTACCTTTTGAAAAAACTTAATTGGGACAAAATTGTTTGGTGTGCGGGAAATAACGTCAAAACTGATAGAAATGACTAATTGTTTATTTCCCTCAAAGTTTAGGTTTAGGTCATTTTTGTATAAGTATTTTTTATAATGGATTTAATATTGAAAGCATTTGAAAAGTACGAAAAATTAATAATGGTGGTCTGGTGAAAAGTTGCAATTTAGTTGTAAATGTAAGATTTTTTTTATATATAATCTGTTATTGCTAATAAGAATGAACCCCTGGGACAAACATTGGAGGAACACTCTTACACAGGTAGTGAAATAAAAAAATATATAATTTGACTACTTTCTTAATACACATTCCTGGTTCAATGTTTCAAAAACAATTTGATCAAAAAAGTAAAAACTTGCTCCGCCTCTGAAATTGCTTTCGTTTTTGGATTATGTCACCAAGCCCTCTTATTAACCCCTCCCCTCCAACTACCATTCATCTAGAGAACACTTCTCACTATTCAGTCCCTTCCCTCTGGATAAAATCAAGTCCCGTCCTACTTTAATTATTTTAGTTGAATATCCCGTTTCTTGGACATACATCACATTATGGAAGTAAATTGAGAACAAAGTTTCCGGTTGATTTTTAAACAACACATTACTAATGCATATTTAAGTTTCCTGTAGGGAATTCTGCAAAGGGTCATAAGTCATGACCTTGAGAGCAGATGTTTGTGTGGTGAATTATGAGGTTTTATTCTCTTTTATTCTCTGGAGTGAGTGCTTCATTATTTATTCCTCACTCATCCAACTGTGTAACACCTGTAACTCAGTCAGAGACACAAGCTCTCTGTTACTTAAGCTCTCTCTCTCTCTCTCTCTCGTGTCACTGTTATTGTGCTCCTCACAGTGTGCAGAGGTCAGGACAGAGATTGTGACCACCTTGTGGTCAGATTTGGCCATCATTTTCTTTAATGAGAAAGCTATGTTTTCAAACGTTGTGTTTATAAATATGATATAAATATAAAGAATGTTTGTGTTGGTTTTCCAAAAGTTGCAGTGCCCATAACTCTAAAAGTATTAAAGATATCTTAACATCCTTTCAGTCTCTGGTTCAGAACAAACTTTCATTTTTGTATCTTAAAAGGGGTTTGGGTATCTCAGCGAGTATTGACGCTGACTATCACACCTGGAGTCGTGAGTTTGAATCCAGGGTGTGGTGAGTGACTCCAGTCAGGTCTCCTCAGCAACCAAATTGGCCCGGTTGCTAGGGAGGGTAGAGTCACATGGGGTAACCTCCTCGTGGTGGTGATTAGTGGTTCTCTCAATGGGGCGTGTGGTGAGTTGTGTGTGGATCGTGGAGAGTAGCATGAGCCTCCACATGCTGTGAGTCTCCGCGGTGTCATGCACAACGAGTCACGTGATAAGATGCGCGGATTGACGGTCTCAGAAGCGGAGGCAACCAGATTGAGGCGAGTAACTGCGCCACCACGTGGACCGGCTAAGTACTGGGAATTAGGCATTCCAAAATTGGGAGAAAATGGGATAGATAAAAAAAAAATTATAATAATTACACAGTAAAAATATATATATGGGTCTTTTTCCCCCACACTGTTTTTCACTAAAACACAAGGAAGAATTATTTTTAATCATTTACATTTTAATTTAGCCATCAGTATAACATTAAAAAATTATACAAATAAATATTTACCACCATATATCTTATTTTATTTACTAGTATATTTCATAACATGCAAAATATGACGCAGGGACTTCCTTAAATGTTTGTGCATCATGACGCAAATGAATAATTGAAATAAATGAACGACTGAGATTTTAATTGCTTCATTGAAACAGATATGTAGCTTAAATCTTGAATAAAACATCGATCTTATCGCTCTCATACTTAAGATTCACAAGACAAGCAGCGAACATGAAATTAGTCCAAGTCTAGCATCATGCTTGTGTCAGTTATTACATTTAGTGCGATTACAATTATTCACAAGTTTTAATAACTATACTATGAATAATGAATATATGGCCCAGTTTTATGATGAGTAAAGGTGTAATGTGAGGGTTGTAGTTCAAGTCTCTTACTTGAGCGGTTCGTCGAAGCGGATGGTGGCGGCACAGTGGAAGATGATGTTGATACAGGAAGTGAGTTTCTGTATGTCCTCTGGACTGATGGCCAACGCCGGCTGCGTGAGCTCACTGCTGATGGGAATGATCTTCTCGTGAAAGTCTGGATGATCTTCACGCACGCGATCAAACAACTGCGAAAAAACAACAATAGACATGATGGTGTCAGCGTTACAAAATAATTATAAAGAGAGTGTGGAGAGTGACAAAACATGTGAATTATATGAAATTATATTAATATGATTTTTTATTTTTTATTAAAGAAAGTGAAAATATTCCTTGTGTTTGGATGAATCTTCCGAAACCTTTCAAAATCATGTCCGGGTCATATTTCACTCCAGATTTAAGTGTACTATGCATAAAAAAAAATGGCAGGACCTTTTTTTGTATTGTGACAATATTTGCATGACAGTTAAACACCAAAATTATATTCTCAATGTCATGCTAAAGAAATTGTAACATATTCACACGTTGCAGTAGTATTTGTTGAGCTGTTATTAGTTTATGCGGATTTAAATAATACACATTTTAGTCATGTTTTTACTGTAATAAAGAAAAAAATACAACAAAAATGAGGTTAAATGTCATAAAACTCATGTCACGATGTAAAGAATCCTGTCCTAAAATGGTCTAAAATAGGCTTTATTTATTGTCTAATCTTTTTTCATTAATTTTGTGGTCAAATATGACACGGACATATTATGTCACCATCTTCAACTATATGAAATGATTCCTTTTCACCACAAGTGTGTGTGCATTTAACACGTGCATGTAGTGCTTTCATACAGGATAGCGTGACATGAAACATGCGTGCACGTCATTAATGCTCCATGCGATCACTCGCATGTGACTTGAGCAGAAGAGAACGTGCCGTGATGTCTGGCTGGGTAATCTGATATCAAAAGAGGATTTGCGATGGCGCAGTATCCTCTCACACACACATGACTTATGTTACCCACAATTCCAAGGTTCTGACTGTGGCACATTCTTACAGCGGCAGCCAATCAGAATCATTCGCTGTATATCAGAGACGGACGTAATAACCGACCCCCTGTGACCCCACCAGCAGGCACCTGCCGCGAGCAGGACAGATGCTGCGCTATTAATCTAACAGCTGTTGAGCCTTAATAGTGTCTCTCTCGGTCTTGAGCACAAACTGTGTGCATTTATTATACATTTATATAAGTGGAACAACTAAGAGCTTTTCTGAAGGAAATAACTGTGCTTGAAAGGCAGGATTAGTGTGAAAGTTTTAAGTATGTTTAGGTTTACAGTTTTGCTTCAGTGGAAAACAAACATCTATATTCTGTCTATATTATTTACTCACCCTCATGTTGTTCCAAACCTGTATGACTGACTTTTTTCTATAGGAACACAAAAGGAGAATATCCTGGCCGATCTTTTCCAAACAATGAAAGTGAATGGGGACTGGGTCAGTAAAGCACCAAAAATACAAAAACAAAACACAGAAGTATCATATAAGTATATGTAAGTATAAAAGATACTTTTATGATGTTTTTATATTTATGAAGACTGACAGCCCCTTAAAACACTAAACATATCTCCTTTTGTGTTCATCGAATAAAAGAAAGTGTGACACGAGGGTGAGTACATGATGACAAAATGTCCTTGCCGTTGTTGTGACATTAAGTATTCGTCAATTTTTAATGCAACACCGTCTTTGGAGTGTAAAGGCGATCAAAGTCAGTCATGTTCGAAATCTTAAATTTACTTGTTTACAAACACCAAAAACAGAAACACCCACGGTTGAAATAACTATTTAAACTTTGCTTCATCGTTTACACCTTTCAGTTCGAGTGGAATTAATTACTGATAATTGAAGTATGTAAAAAGATGTACAAGGAATTTCCACACAGTTCTGTCAAGCACTAGACATTTCACAATCCAGTTCCTCTTGGCTTTTTGCCAGGGAAAAACTGCTAGGAAATTCACTGGGAATACATGCAGGCAGTCTGTGTGTCAGAACAAGGGGAGATTTAATCAGCTTTGGCAATGCAATCGTTTAGCGAGTTGAGGATCTTGTCGAAGGTGTGTGTAACAATGATGAGATGCACTTCAACGTGTCATCCATCTGCCTTCATTTACTCCACCTTATGTCGTTCCAAACCCAAAGAAAACATTTTGAAGAAAGTATGTACAAGAGCAGCACTAAAAACGACTACAGGAATAAAGCCAAAGTTCTCAAGTCCAGTAATATAATCTCACTGAATAAATCTCGTCATAACTGCCACACACACACACACACACACACACACACACACACACACACACACACACACACACACACACACACACACACACACACTGTGTGATAGATTGGAGACAGTGGTCAGAAAAGCACTTCAAAGGTCGAGAAACACGCAAACTACTGCAAATAAAAATAAATAAATGTACGCTTTCATTGAGTACAAGTGGAAGGCATCAGATTGCTTAACTCCACCTGTGAAAGGGTTTTAAAGTGTTAAGGAAGCTGTAAACAGTTACATCGGCAAACTTCCTGCTGCGGTTTGTGTCGCTGGGCAACAAAAACACAACACACCCTGTGTGCTGGGAAATGCTGAAACCTCTACAACTTTAGCTCCCTGAAAAATCTAAGCAATACTGCCCAACACACTCACACATGCATAGCATAGACACACAAACCATTACACATGCAATGACAGGAAACGGTTTCATTAAAACTTTGTGCACTGGAAATTCTCTCATCGTTTACTCACCCTCATGCCATCTGTCTACGACTTTCTTTCTTCTGCAGAACACACATGAAGATGTTTAGAAGAATATCTCAGCTCTGTTGGTTCATACAATGCAAGTGAATGGTGGAAAGAACTTTGAAGCTCAAAAAAGCACATAAAGGCAGCATAAAAGTAATCCATAAGACTCCAGTGGTTTAATCCAAGTCTTCTGAAGCCATCCAGCTAGTTTTAGGTGAGAACAGACCAAAATAACTTTTTTTTCACTGAACATTTTGCCATTGCAGTCTCAGAGACAATCATGATTTCAAGCTCGATTACACTTCCTAGAGCTTGATGCATGTGCAGACCGCTAGATGGCACTAGGAGGTGTAACGGAGCTTGAAATCATGATCGCCATGGAACTCTGCTGATGTAAAGATTTATAGTGAAAAATATTTATATTTTGGTCTGTTCTCATCCAAAACAGACTGGATGGCTTCAGAAGACATGGATTAAACCTTCTGCAGTTTTATGGATTACTTTAATGCTGCCTTTATGTGCTTTTTGGAGCTTCAACGTTCTGGAAAGAAAGTAAAAGAAAGAAAGTCACACACATCTGGGATGTCATGAGGGTGAGTAAAAGATGAGAGAATTTACATTTTTGGGTGAACTGTCCCTTTAATTGAGTTTCATTGAGCCAACTACAAATATACTATGTATGGAAGTTTAAATTCAACTTTATTAGGTTTGTCAAACTCAATTTACTAATGTTTATTCAATTAATCTTTATTTTGTTAATCATTAGTTAACAATTATAGAGCTAACTTATAGAGCTAACATATAGAGCTAACGAGCTAACATATAGAGCTAACTTATAGAGCTAACATATAGAGCTAACATATAGAGCTAACTTATAGAGCTAACATATAGAGCTAACATATAGAGCTAACTTATAGAGCTAACATATAGAGCTAACATATAGAGCTAACATATAGAGCTAACATATAGAGCTAACATATAGAGCTAACTTATAGAGCTAACTTATAGAGCTAACGAGCTAACATATAGAGCTAACTTATAGAGCTAACTTATAGAGCTAACATATAGAGCTAACTTATAGAGCTAACATATAGAGCTAACTTATAGAGCTAACGAGCTAACATATAGAGCTAACTTATAGAGCTAACATATAGAGCTAACATATAGAGCTAACTTATAGAGCTAACATATAGAGCTAACGAGCTAACATATAGAGCTAACGAGCTAACATATAGAGCTAACTTATAGAACTAACATATAGAGCTAACATATAGAGCTAACTTAGAGCTAACTTATAGAGCTAACGAGCTAACATATAGAGCTAACTTATAGAGCTAACATATAGAGCTAAAATACAGAGCTAACTTACAGAGCTAACTTACAGAGCTAACTTACAGAGCTAACTTATAGCGCTAACTTAGCAGCTAACATATAGAGCTAACATACAGAGCTAACATATAGAGCTAACATATAGAGCTAACATATAGAACTAACATATAGAGCTAAGTAGCACTCAAATTAAATATCACGTGAAAGTGTACTTCCATCCTCAACCCAAGTACAAGTCCCATTCTTCACCACAATAGAGAGCAAGAGTGCCGCCCAGAGATTTCCATAGACTTGTAATTAAATTGTTCATAAGATTTGTGAGTCATTAACCGAACCAACCAGTTGTGAGGTGAATCACAACATCACCAACTTTGTAAATCGAACATAAAAGGCAAAAGTACAAGACTGTGTACTTGCCGTCTTTCAAGAGGACACAAACTACAATCCCATGATGCATTGCGAATGATGTCATTGAAATAAAATGATGGGAATATATAAAAATATTGATTTAAGGTTATTGATTATAAGTATAGAAACAATATATTTTTTAAACATGCCTAATTTTGTTTTAAAGGTCTCATACAGTAGATTTACATGCATCCAAGTTCAAAAAACACTTTAATTTGCTCATAATTTTAATTGCAGCATTACCTTTTTTCTCCAGTGACTCGTTCAATGATCCGTTCTAAAGGATTCATTCTAAACTCCTTTCAGAGAGCCTACTCTGCTCTGATTGGTCAGATGTAAGAGTCTGTTGTGATTGGTCTACCGCTTAGTGGAGTGTTTGTGGGCAGGACAAAGCTGTTCACGAGCAGACAATGAAGACCAGAGGCGGGGTTATTTGTTACCAAATTACGTAGGTTAGTACAGTTAGTAAGTCTGGAATTACTAACGACTCGTTTCAGGTGTTCAGAATCATAATTCTTTCTTTTGGGAGTCAATGGATGCATCTCGCTTGGAAGGATGCATCCGCCATAGGTCGCATTTGTCGGCCACATACGTCATCGAGGCGATCTCGTTTCAGAAAAGCGAGTAGGACACTCCGAATGCAGCCTTCTAAAATTGACCTCATACATTCCCTTCTAAAGGGAATTTTTTCCCTTCTCACTCAAAGCGCTCCCGCTTGTTAAAGAGTGCCGTGTTGTCATAACAACCGTTACATTCCGTTTGTCCTACAAAGGCCTTGCGCTCTATAGTAACTCCCAAAACAGCCAAACAGACACTGTAAATAATATTTAAATACCAATATAAGAGAATCTGAAAAGTGAACACATCTCATAATATTCTCATCTTGCTCAATAATGCATAAAATAATACTTTATTTTAACATTCACTCTCCCTAACCAGTCCCATGCAAAGCATGCTGGGAAATGAAAATCCCCTGCCCAGTTTCGTCAACGCCACAAAAGTATTCATGCAGTCCCAACTCAAACGCTTTAAGCAAACTCCAATTTTACCAGATTAAATGGACAGAACACAAAAAAAATCAAGTCCTGACAAAATGTTCAAGAAGGAAGTAAAGAAAAGCAATATGGTGTATTGAGGTCAAGAGGTCGTTGAGGTCAGGCATTTAAAAAAAAACATTTGGTTTCTCTGTGGTGGAAGATGCACATGGTGGGAAGGCAGTATGCTGGTACCAGTCTACCACAGGGCCCTCTGGCACAAATAATACAGTTGTGTGTGTGTGTGTGTGTGTGTGTGTGTGTGTGTGTGTGTGTGTGTGTGTGTGTGTGTGGAATAGAGAGAAGCTGTGTGAGATCATAATTCCTCAGTTCCTTTTCTGCTGTGCACTTGGGTTATGACACATGCACGCACATGCACACACACGCACGCACGCACACACACACACACACACACACATGCACAGTGATATATTTCTGTTCTAGCTTGCATTTAATTAGCTAAGGATTATATGCTTTGAATAAATATTAAAAAAAGAAAAAAAAAGAAAGAAATAAGGATGAGTTGCCTCTGTAAGGAACACTCCAGTGAAGATGATCCAGTAAGAACATGTTTTATCACAGGTAGATCAATATCCCTCTCTCAGTTAGACTGAATAATTCACCTCAGAGCCGCCAAACACACCTCAATGCTTATTTAAAGGAACATTCCGGGTTCAATGTAGGTTAAGCTCAACCGACTGAATTTGTGACAATATTGATTACCACAAAAAAAAGTCTCGACTTTCCCGTCCCATGTGATCTTGAAGCAGAAATCAAGATCACAGTGAGTTTCAAAAGTATAGCCACAAGACATTACTGCCATATAATCACTTGCTAGCCCTTTCTGTATAATGTTATAGCAAATTTTACAACTTCGTTGCCATGACGATGTAACGCCGTAAACCCTAAAATGACCGTAAGAAGTTTTACAGCTCAAAAAATACACGAGTTGAAACAAAATAATTCATGTGAGTGCTTTTATAATATTATGAGCTGCACATTTCTGCCTTTAAACCCTCCAGAAATGACCCCATTGACTTTCATTGTAAGTGTCTCACTGTGACCTCAAGGGAGGGAGGAGTCTAACTTATGTGAGGTAATCAATATTATGCCACAAATGCTGTCGATCGATCTAACTTGTATAAACTTTTCATAGATAACCATCACTTCTGCATTTATGTTACTTAAAATATCAAAGGCCTCAAAACATCCGCGTCGCAAATCAGCGCCACCTAGTGGTCATGTGACAGAAATATTAATATAAAAGTCTTTAAAATAGCACTTAAATAGTCGAGTCATATCTCAAATGAAAGCTCTCATTCTCAGGAGAAGCTTTTGTTGCACTAATACCACTTAAAACTTTTTCTAAAGAATCAAAAAGTTAAATTAAAATGACCAATTTTAGGGAGTTAGTCCACAGTATGTATAAATGATGCGCTTTAAATTTGAGTGTGAAAAATGGATGGGGGCCGCCCAAAAATGCTTCAGAGTTTAAGCCGTTAATTACAGTATGTATATTAAGAGTAGAGGACAGAATATAATGAACGTGTTAAAATACAATAGAAGGGTTGTTTGATGATATTGAATAGCTTCCTACATTCAGTTTTTCATCCCAAAGGACCTGAAACAATCAGAACTGAAAATAAAACAAGTCTGTTTTCGTTTCTAAGCTCTCCCCACATTTACATCCCACACACTCTCATACACACAGCAGCTGTATGGTCTCTGTGATGAGCCCTAATGAGGGTTTATATCAGAGGTCAGAGAGTTTCCACAGTGTTGATAGAATCTGTCCATCTGATCTCATGATGATCATCTGTCTCATAATAGTTCAGCTTCATTCTGTGTAACGCTGGCTACAGCCCAGACTTACTCTGTCAGAGGTCACTTTAGATGAGTGTGTACTGTGTGTTCAAACTCTTTTGAGAATGGATTATTTCGGTACGCAAGCCAAATCACATATTTGCATTTATCTACATTCAAGTTACAAAACTTAAATGCACGCCCCTTCCTGGCGTTTGCGGTGTGAATGCCCATGGCTATAAGTCAGTCTAATTATGAGGTCACAGCACAACAGAGTATGGAAAGGCAGTTTGAGTTCTAAATGATACATGGATGGTGTTTGTGGTCAGGTTGCTATGGCAACAATCAAAGAGCATTTTACAATATGGCCCTAGGGAAAGCAGTGCATTACCTTCTCCTGCAGATCACTGGCTGGTTTTTCAAAGTATCAAGTTCAGGGAAAACAGTAAAGATAAAGCCCTGATGACCACATACAAGTAAATACAGATGGATCAAGGGGAACCTTTGTTCACCTGTACTGGTTCAGCTCAATGTGATGCAATTAACCATTCAAGGCATAACACATCCTGCTCAGTTAACCAAATAAGGTCAATGTTAGGACACGATCAAATGTCATCCAATCACAAAGACTAAAATATCGTATAACACAAAGATGGCTCTGAAAAGAGATCAGAAAAAAAGTCAACAGAGTGAGAAGACAAAATGTTTTAGAATATTAAAGAATGTCCACAATGATTCTTTTTCGTGTAACCCTTTAAGCTCTTAAGGTGATTTTAAAGATTTCCTGTTTCAGTGGCGTACCCAAAATTAAAGGCTTATAACTCGACAACAACACACAAAAAAAAAAGCTATCAAGTGTTTGGTATCATTGTAAAGAAAACTTTATCATTAAAACATTTGAATAGATTATACATACTGAGACTCTCAGCCTAAGAAGCTGCTGGAAAATAGCAAAAAACGAATTTAGCCAAACATGTACACTTTTCCTATTTTTCATGTTTGACATTATACATCTCTGGGTGTAAATAAGGTGCCTTCGAAAAACAAAGCAATCAAAAGTTACAGCATTACAAACATAATGTATCATCGTGTCCAAAAACGTGTTCATGTGTTCAAAAGCCTCTCCAAACATAATAAAAGTACATAAGAACTAATTACACATGCAAACACAACAATGACTAAAGGTTTGCATAGCATCCAGACATGATTTTAGTAACGAGATTTCACAGAATGAGTTTCATTCTGTGCCATTTGAGTCATTATTGAGTCTGTGTCATGTATTTGGCGCCATCTCCTGGTGGTCATATGTAACATTGTGCTTCATGTGGATTATCTAATGATCTACACATCTGATTACCTTGTGTGGCACTCTAAGTAATGGTATGTGTTATTATATGTTCCATTTACTATTCATAAATATATAAGCGAAAAAAAAGGCATATAAGCAACACCAACATAATTGTCAAAGACATATATTTAGCTATTACTCGCTATATTTTTGTCTGTGAGTAAAATGGTTACTAGGCTGGTTGTATTCTACACTTCTAGAGCTTTCCAACAATATATGACACATGGCTATTTGATAAGTTTGATGTTTTTACTGATTGCAATAATTTAAATAAATGATCAAAACGGAGCATTTCTGATTTGTCTGCAAATTTCAAAACAGTTGTTCAGTTTTGGTCATAAAGCCTAAATGCATTTTAAAGTAGAGCTTCTAAGCTTTCAAACGAAATCTATTTTGTGTTGGTCAAGACTGTATTTATTAGCATATTGACAATTAGTCTAGTTCTACCTCTCATCCACCTGAAGGCGTTTAACTCCACCAAAAACAAAAAACGCTCTCCTTGACCACATATTTTGGGAAACAATTAAATGGAGGATTTTAACGTGGGCCTAAAGTGACCAGAACATAATATTTTGAAAGCTTAAAGGGATAGTTCATCATAAAAATCCAAATCTGTCATTAATTACTCACTGTCATTACAAACCCATATGACTTACTTTCTTCCATGGAACACAAAAGGAGATTTTAGGAAGCTTTTAAGAAATCATACAATGATTGGGTGAACTATCCCTTTAAATTAATTCCCAAGCACACATACAGCGAACGGTGTTCTCACCTTACACTTCATCATGTCTTGAACGCGCTCTTGCGTGGATTGGCCCGCCTTCGACCGTGCGAGAATGTAAATGGCATTAATGTCCGGGCAGGAGCGCAGAAGTTTCTCCATCAGCACCTTCCCCATGAAGCCCGTCGCACCCGTGATCAGAACGTTCTTCCCCGCGTAAAACTCCGAGATAGAGGCCATGATGAGTGTGAAAAATGAACTCCTTCCTAACCTGAATGCTGAGAGAGAAGAGAATGAGACAGAGAATGAATGAGCGTCTAATTCACCTGATTTACTAGTCAAAACTCTTCAACATTTTAAAGAGATACTACAGTTTGACTGGACTTTACAACAGTGAATAGGTGTTTGATGAATGATCTCTACATTGCACAATGTGCATTGAAACAATTAGTTTTCTCAAACACACATTTACAAATATTTTGTCCATTAAATTAACAGCCTACAAAACAAAGGCACCGACACAGAGTAGGTGACAGCATTTCTCCAGATTTGGAATGAAGATCTTATAAGCAACTCATGCAAACCAATTTAATAACAATGAACATTAGTCAGAGATATGATTCATACACCAAAAGTGGCCATTAATGTTCTTTAAAATTATTATGGTTTCATTAGTCACGTTCTATTTAACATCACGGCTATTTAACATATCCAGGTATTATTATTATTATTATTAATAATATTATTAACTACATTGTAGCATTTGATAATTTTTGCACGTGAGCATGATACTGAACTTATGCGGTGCATGAGTGCCCATCAGTTTATGGTGCGAACATCCACCACTGACTTGGTGCACAATGGACAGAACAAAACAAATAATGTTCAGCGGAAATTCCAATGAAGAACGCAATGCATATATTAATTTGGAACTATATCGGATTGCATGGGATTTGCTCAGAGTCTCCGTTAATTTCCGACCCTGGATGGAACTAGAGATGGAGATGAGAGATGTAACATGTGTTTATGCATCTCTCTTCACCATGCAGCTGGTACATTACACAAAAACATTTATGTTATTTCTTATTAGTGGTTCGCGCTCTTAATGGGGTGCATGGCTCGTTGTGCATGACACCGCGGAGACTCGCAGCATGTGGAGGCTCATGCTACTCTCCACAATCCACGCACAACTTACCACACGCCCCATTGAGAGCGAGAACCAGGGGTGGTAGTCAGCGTCAATACTCGCTGATCTACCCAGGCCCCCCATTTCGCTTACGGAGATGTGGCATAACACCATAACACTCTGGCCTAGTTAATCTGAGCTTTTATTTTGGTGGAAGCTTTTATTTTGGAGTGGCGCCCTTTCAGTTTCTGTTTGATGGTAGCTTCTCACTTCCAGATAAGCAGTTTGCTATATGGTTTAATGTGCTTATTAAACTGCGAAAGGCTGCAATTTAATTATATAAACGTATAGTCTGCATGTGCTGTGCACTTCAAGGTTAATGAGAGCTCTGCTTTCTGTAATCTGCTACACAGAGCACGCATAATGCTCATGATCAGTGACCATTTAACCTTGAATGGGACCCAGTACCACTTCTCCCAATAAGCAGACTACGCAGACTGCGTAGGGCACCAACTCCCTAGGGGGCACCATCTTACCCTAGGGAAAGTCTGCTGCCCTTACTAGAGTCGCGGAACACAGATGATTGCTTCGCGCTCACTTGGTCCAGCCTTCTACACATTGCGTGCATGATTTCGCCAAACCCACTTGCGCGTAGACTTGGCGCATGCTTGCACGAAAATACCAAAACTGAATTGCCATGCCCACTGACTTATAAGGCATTGCAATGTGTGTAACGCTTGCAATCTTTTCTATTTTTATTTTATATCATCCCCCTTTTCTCCCCAATTTTGGAATGCCCAATTCCTACTACTTACTAAGTCCTCATGGTGGCGTGGTTACACGCCTCAATCCGGGCGGCGGCGGACAAGTCTCAGTTGCCTCCACGCATCATATCATGTGGTTTGCTGTTAAACAGGATGGCCTTCATAGGATAAATGGAGGTTACCCCATGTGACTCTGCCCTCCCTAGCAACCAGGCCAATTTGGTATCTTAGGAGACCTGGCTGGAGTCACTCAGCACACCCTGGATTCGAACTCGTGACTCCAGGGGTGGTAGTCAGCGGCAATACTCGCCGAGATACCCAAACCCCCCCCCAACGCTCGCACACTTAAAATAGAGTCTATGAATTTATGATGTATGTGCGGATGGGGCACATTTAGCATTATTCTTTGCATTTGATACATCTTGATTGTCTCATTAACATAAAATATGCATTGAAGATAAAAATATGGATGAATACAGTCAATGATGAAAGAGTTAGAGACAGCAAATCCCCATGAGATGTCATTGTTATTATTTATTATTTATTATAAAGGCTGCTGTTATACTGTAGAACCAAGCCGTTCTTATTGTAGACTCGTTCAGCTCCGGCCACAGAGAAACAAAGGAAATAAATAAATACTATCTGCAATTAGCAGCACAGATTTTTGCAGATAATCGATAGTTCCAAAAAAGCAACTATCGGCACTGATAAATCGGTAAAACCAATATTAAAGTCTAACCAAGGGCGTAGATTCCAGGGGAGCCAACCCCCCCCCCCCATATAATAATCAAATACAAGCAAGTGCAACCCCCCCAATATTGATACTATGATCAATGGAAACATGTAAATGCTTCACGCTGCAACCCCACCAAAATGTTCAAGCCAAATCTACGCCCTTGGGTCTACCCTCTAATATTTTCAGCCAACTATTACATCTCTGATACTAGTCCTGCCGTGTATTAGCTCCGTCTGACTGCAGCCGATCTCTCTGAACTGTAGACGTGGACATGTTCTCATTTGTTCCACCCAAATGTGGAGAGATAGACAGTGCAGTTACCAGAAAAAAGAAAGAGAGGAAGTCAAGATCAGCTGTAGGTCAGATAGGATTAACATGCAGAATGCCGTGAAAGAATCTGCCCGCTGCTCAAACATTCATTCATTCCATCACACACGCAAACATTCCACTCGTGAATTCCTCTCAGGTCACAGGCTTTATACACACACACACACACACACACACACACACTAGAAACAGATTTGTGACGACAGACATAAGACGAATTGAAAGCAATAGTTTTATTAGTATTTTCATTTGGTATGAAGATAATGTTATGAAGCGTTCCACATTTAAGTACCATTTTTGCTTCCAATTTTCCCAAGTAATTATTCATGTGCACCAACACATCCTACACACAACCACAACACACTTCTACAGAGTTTCAAAATACAAAACATCAAAGATCTGTTTTCCCTTATTAACCATATGAAAACGAATCACAACATCCTGTTCTGTTTGGATATAAACAAGTTGTGAACGAGACAACAGATTTGCAAAAATGCAAAATAAAGTGACTACAACATGATACAAAGTGTTTTTCTCTGATGTCGTTGAAGGTCGCACATTTATAGACGCCCATGACTGGGTTTTAAGTTTTCCCTGTTTTTGCATAAATGACTATTTGGGTGTTTCAAAAGCTCTAAACAAATTGGTGGTTTGACAGCTTCCATTATCAACAGTAGGCTCAAATTTATTTCTCAAAACTATTAGCGCCAAGCTAACAATACAAGTAAAACTGATATACTGAAATATATCGGCCAGTTAATCAGCCTGGATGATATATCAGTCTATTAGCGGCTACATGAGATCATTTGTGTGATATGTATGACAGTACAAAAGGAACAAACCCACATATTCACAAATACACACACACACACGTCAGCTCTTGGGTTTCAGTAGTTCCTAGTAGTGTCAGCAGGGATTCAATGGCACAGTTACCCTATATATGAGGTTTACCTTGCCTTTCCACCACCTCAAAACAAACCAGTGTCCCCACGGACCCATAACACACATTATCAAACCTATTTTCAGCGCAGCTTACAACATGCGTCAACTACACCAATTCAGTTTCTTATGCACAACTTCAACTGTGCAATTTGATACAACACAGATGCATCACATCTATTTTTTGGGGCTTGAAATTTGCAAAGCACTGGCGCAAGCAACTTTGCCTGCAGAGGTGTGCTTCTCTCCACCCCCCCTTCCAAGAATGCAGATGCAACTCTGATACAAGCTAATACGTAGTCCCTGTCACCAGCCAATAACCACATGGAGAGTTTCAATTATAGCGGTGAACAAAATTTACGCTTGCAAGCATGCTTACTGATGACCTCACAGGAAACAGTCAACTCAAACAGGAAAAAAGGATGAGTGGTGCAACATAATTATTGAAGGTTTTTCAACTGAAGTGGTTTTATTTATAGTAGCTGCTAACAGATGCACACCCAAGCTCTGCTTTTTCCAGGGTTCAATACAAGCAAAAGGAAAAATTTCACGCAAAATGTGAATTTTAATGATGTATACTTCTAGTTACATCCTCAAGTTGATCCAAACTCATATAATTTTCCACGTTTATTGAAAAGGAGATATTTTGAAGAATGTCTGAGCCACTGTTTTCCAGTGGGTGGTGTATTTTTTTACAGCAAAGCTCCAAAAAGGATGACTTGTATGCTCTATTCTAAGTCTTCTGCAGTCATACGATATATTGTAATATTGATATATTGGAAAAGGGGATAAGATTTGAGAGCTACTAAGGGACTGTTTACAATTTAAAAAGATCCACCTAGGAATTACATCAGTAACACATAACCAGAAGTTAATCTGCATAGAAAAGAAGTCCTGCCCCCAAAAGTTTGGAATAATGTACATATTTTGCTGTTTCGGAAGGAAATTGGTGCTTTAATTCACCAAAGTGGCGTTCAACTTTTCACAAAGTATAGTCAGGACATTACTGATGTAAAACAGCACCATCACTATCTGATCAAAGTCATTTTTGATCGAATCTAGACAGCAGCATCAGTCCAACACCTTATCCTCGAGTTATCATGATCAATTGATCATTTGGTGCTTCTTTGAAAATCTCTTGCCATTATATCAAACACAGCTGAAAGATATTTGGTTCATTAAATTAATCTTAACGTTGTCTTTATGTTTGTTTATGAGTTGCCACAGTATGCAATAGACTGGCGTGTCTTAAGGTCAATATTAGATCAAAAATGGCAAAAAAGAAACCGCTTTCTCTAGAAACTCGTCAGTCAATCATTGTTTTGAGGAATGAAGGCTTGATCTCATCCAAAGGTGTAGGCTTCTGTCTTCAAAGATAAAGCACAGCTGGCTCTAACAAGGACAGAAAGAGATGTGGAAGACCAGATGTACAACTAAACAAGAGGATAAGTACATGAGAGTCTCTAGTGTGAGAAATAGACGCCTCACATGTCCTCCGCTGACAGCTTCATTGAATTCTACCCGCTAAACACCAGTTTCATGTACAACAGTAAAGAGAAGACTCTTATGGGAAGAATTGCAAAGAAAGACACTTTTGAAACAGAAAAACAAGAAAAGGTTTTAGTGGGCAAAGAAACACAGACATTGGACAACAGATCATTGGAAAAGAGTGTTATGGATCTTAACCCCATTCAGCTTTTGTGGGATCAGTTAGACTGCGAGGTGTGTGAGAAGTGCCCGACAAGACAGACACATCTATGGCAAGTGCTACAGGAAGTGTGGGGTGAAAGGTCAAGTGCTACAGGAAGTGTGGGGTGAAAGGTCACCTGAGTATCTGGACAAACTGACTGCTGGAATAACAAGGATCTATAAAGCTGTCATTGCTGCACGTGGAGGATTTTCTGATGAGAACTCTTTGAAGTAGTTTAAGAAGTTATGTTTATTGAGTTTATTTAGTAATTATTCATGTTATTAATGTCCTGACGATACATTGTGATCAGTCAAATGCCACTTTGGTGAATAAAAGTACCAATTTCTTTCCATAAGAACAAAATCTGTACATTACTCCAAACTTTTGGCTGCTAGTGTATGTGTATAATATATATATATATATATATATATATATACACACACACACACGATCAACCACAACATTAAAACCACCTGCCTGATATTGAATGTTATTCTGAGATGCGGGTTGGCACGGTTTTGGTGGCACAATATTAGGCAGGTGGTTTTAATGTTGTGGCTAATCGGTGTGTATGTATGTGTATATATATATATATATATATTTATAAACAAAAATACAATCTTAACTTTTCTGCCTTTCTGAAATGTCTTGCCCCATAGAGTTAAAAGTCCATTAATGTAATGCCAATTTAGTTTGTTTTTACAAGTGTGGCATGACTCAAACATGTTTTCTGTGGCAATCGAAAGGAAGTCAAACATGCTCCTCATAGAGATGAAGCTGTAAGTTAAATGTTTCACGATAGTGCAGATCATTGATTGTGTTAACCGCTGCAGACAGTAGCTGGTCTGGATCATATTTACGGCTCCTTGGGGAGGGATGAGACTCTGGTTTCTTAAGAAGCCGTCACTGATAATGGCAACAAACACGAAGAGACGACAAGAAAGTACAAATATAGGGGCAGATAACACAAGACACGAATAGTGGAGAGACGAGAAATACCTGAACAATTTCGTAGATCCTGCACACTTTCTCATAAAAGAGAAATAAACAGATCTCCCATAAGCCTGTAGCTCTAATTCAAGAAGCATAATTTTGTCCCGCAGGACAACAACTAACACCTGTGGTATCAGTGCCAGTCCCAAAAGTACTGTATGATCATTATACACAAAACTCATTTATCTTGGGTAACAAATGCTTCCGGTTCACACTGAAATGTAACGTGCAGAATAAATAAGAGTACTACTGTACTGACATCAGCCTGCAGTCATTAGTGCGCATGAATACACACTACACAGAGCAGCAACATACATACAGAGGCAAGAAAGAGTGTGTGAACACTCTTGTGGCGTGTCAAGGTGGTCTTTGGCAAACATCAGGCGTGCTGCAGTGTTTTTGTTGGAAAGCTGCGGCTTCCTTCGTAGTGTCCTGCCATGAACACACACCTGTTTAATGTTTTCCATATAGTAGACTCATGAACCGAGATGTTAACCAGTTCCGATGATTCTTTCAAGTCTTTAGCGGTCACTCTTTTTTACCTCATTGAGGTAAATTCTGCGGTGTGCCCTTTGAGTCATCTTGGCTGGACGGCCACTTCTAATGAGAGTACCCAGAGATGCAAATCATATTCGCTATCTAACAATATTTCAAATAATTGAACTTCTTTAGTTTTGGTTTGTCCCTGTGAACACTTCTGAAATGAATTTCTAAAGGAATATTCAAGGTGTTTCTTCCTACCCTCTTTTCTCCAATCGAAATGTTTCAAACAAAACATTCACAGATCAGCCACAACATTAAAACCACCTGCCTAATATTGTGTAGGTCCCGCTCGTGCCGCCAAAACAGCACCAACCCAGCATTCAGAGATAATATTCTTCTCAGAACAATTGTACAGAGTGGTTATATGAGTTACTGTAGACTTTATCAGTAATTCCATCCATAGAACTGCCGCTCACTGGTTGTTTTTAGTTTTTGGCACCATTCGGAGTAAATTATAGAGACTGTGTGAAAATCCCAGAAATACTCAAACCAGCCCATCTGGCACCACCAATCATGCCATGCGATTATCTAATGAGCCAATCATGTGGCAGCAGTGTAGTGCATATAATCATGCAGATACGGGTCAGGAGCTTCAGTTAATGTTCACATCAACCATCAGAATGGGGAAAAATGTGATGGGAGCGTGGCAATAAGATTTTTTGATGACTTTATTTATTTTATGTTTAAAGTGCAATTTGACTAGAAATATCTTTATTGTTTTCCCTGTTTCAATAAATGAATTAAATTTTTAAACCAAAATCAATAAAGCAACCCTCGGCAGCACAGCTGACAATGCAATTGGATTTCGCAATATCTTTAAGACCATTATTGCCCAGTGATGTGTGCGAAGTCATTATGAGGGTGATTAATGTTACTTCTGGTGAACTTGGAGCCTGTTAAATGATGTCACTCATCTCTACTCAATTTTACTTTACTAAAGTGACGATTTATGTGCACTAAAAAGTAATGAAGAGAATCCAATGTGCCATATGGCTAACTGAGATTCTAAGACGTGCTATAGCTAAATGTGAATAATTAAATAAAAACTGTTTTTTTAATTAATTTGACAAATTAAGTTTACTTAGAAAAAGCATGTACACTGATTGCCTTAAAATATGTCATGACATGCCAAAGGAAGCTTCAAATCCCATTTCAACATCAGTCATTAGTTCACACGGCCTCACCCAACCCAAGCACCAACTGTCTGTTCCCAGATTCACATCAGAGAATGTAGCAACTCTAGATGACTCGAGACAAGACAGTCTTAGTTCACGTCCTGACGGCAAGAGCCAATTCAGTTTCTGAACCCCCACATGCTACTGTAGATCCTTTGTTGACTCAGATAAAGGGTTGAACACTTTCAACACAAGGAGTGGCGCGGGAGAGACAATAGTTCTTGATGGGCAAAGACAGGTGCTAGCAACAATGCTAAAAAAAAGCTACAACAGACACCAGTAACACCATCATTGACGACTGTTTAGGTTAAGGATTTATTGTGTTTTGTCTCACGAACACAATGCACATTCATCACTTTCTTATAACATAAATCCCATAAACTTACACTGGACCAAAGCCTAGAGACTAAAGGCAGTCGCACACCGGACGAGAAGCAACACGACGCGTCCTGTTCAGGACGAGAGCGAGAGAGCAAATAGATCCTTATGTCCACATAAGAGGACAGCGGGACTATGTTGTGAATTTTTAAATAATACCTATACATCAAATAGTTTATTATGTGTCCAGTAGTGTTGTTTAATCATGTTTTTGAGATGTTACAGACATTACATCAGAAATTTGCATAATTTATTCAGATTCAAAGTAATGTCCAGCATCGTCCAATCACAGCCAACCATTTTAAAATAAAGTGATCCATTATAAATGGTGAATCTATGCACTGATGATCATCGTCCCATGTGTGTCAAACATGTTGAGTGATCCAAACATCATCTGCAGCCTGAAACTGAACTTTTGATCAGATTTTAGGAGTGAATGCACTTAACTGCATAGAGAGCTATAGGATGCCCCCTTGCTCCCTATTTAGTGCATGACTTAACCTCCAGTGTGGTGTCTGTCTGCACTGGTCTCAGAACAGTTATAGAAGAGCTATAGGATGCACCCTTGCTCCCTATTTAGTGCATGACTTAACCTCCAGTGTGCTGTCTGTCTGCACTGGTCTCAGAACAGTTATAGAAGAGCTATAGGATGCACCCTTGCTCCCTATTTAGTGCATGACTTAACCTCCAGTGTGCTGTCTGTCTGTGTGATTCTATGTGATAATGACAGTAAATATTGGATATTTTAGGGAAAAATCGCAGAACAGTTATAGGAGAGCTATAGGATGCTCCCTTGCTCCCTATGTAGTGCATGACTTAACCTGCAGTGCGCTGTCTATCTGCACTGATCTTAGAACAGTTATAGGAGAGCTATAGGATGCACCCTTGCTACCTATTTAGTGCATGACATAACCTCCAGTGTGCTGTCTGTCTGCACTGATCTCAGAACAGTTTGAAATGCAACTTATTTTCATCCTGACTCCATATAAAGCCTCTGAAAGACACATTATACAGCTTTTGGATGCATCCATTGATTCTATGTGATAATGACAGTAAATATTGGATATTTTAGGGAAAAATCGCAGAACAGTTCTAGGAGAGCTATAGGATGCTCCCTTGCTCCCTATGTAGTGCATGACTTAACCTGCAGTGCGCTGTCTATCTGCACTGATCTTAGAACAGTTATAGGAGAGCTATAGGATGCACCCTTGCTACCTATGTAGTGCATGACTTAACCTCCAGTGTGCTGTCTGTCTGCACTGATCTCAGAACAGTTATAGAGAGCTATAGGATGCACCCTTGCTACCTATTTAGTGCATGACATAACCTCCAGTGTGCTGTCTGTCTGCACTGATTTCAGAACAGTTTGAAATGCAACTTATTTTCATCCTGACTCCATATAAAGCCTCTGAAAGACACATTATACAGCTTTTGGATGCATCCATTGATTCTATGTGATAATGACAGTAAATATTGGATATTTTATGGAAAAATAGCGCTATTGTCCACTATAGAGGTCGTTGTGTTTAACAGCGTGCCGTTTCACGATAAATCGCTCAAATTTGAAAAATGGCAAATCGGATGAAACTGGAGAGTCTAATCTTTCGAGTCAAACAGGTTTCAATGTAAAAACGTAATGAGGTTTTGTACCAGATGTAGTTTTGTTGCCACTTCTCCCAAAGACAAATTCCGCTCTGGTCGGCGCTAAGTTGTTTTGTCACATGACTCGGTGCATCAAAAGTTTAACCCTTTACTGACAGTACTGTGTGTCCAAAACTAAGATCAGTTGATTTAAATAAAATGATGCATATGTAACGGGAGCCAGCTGGTAGATAGTTGTGCAGTGTGTAAACCTCACTCTCATGACCTCAAGAGGTGCACTAGCGATTGATGCTAGAGGCTGTAGCCTTTAGCCTCCTTGTTAGAACACCCGCCTCCCATGCCGGAGACCTAGGTTCGAGTCCCGTACGGAGCGGGTAGTACAAGAGTGTCACACATATCGTACAGGTATAGCGAAGACAAAACAATGTCCTCGCAGGAGGACACAGGGTTGTACAAGGTTAAACGGGATGGCCTCCATAGGACAAAATGGAAATGTAAGTTCACACCTGTCTACTGAGGTACTTCTACACGGGAATGAACATTTCTTGCATTTGAACATCGGGTAAATTGGAGTAATTTTTTAAAAGAAATTATGAATGTTTACATTAATGCTAAGAATAGTGGGTTGTAAGTGCCAACAAAGGATACACTTCCTGTATCCTCCGAATTCCTGTAAAAGAATGACGCAGTCGAAGGCTGCATTTGGAGTGTCCTACATGCTCTCTGTGACGTATACGGCAGACAAATGCGACCCGGCCTTCGAAACGCAGCTTATATATCTATCTGCAACCTTCAAATCGTTATACTTTTAGACAAGCCTTTATCAAGACAACATCACAGTTTGTCTTGATCTATCTAGCAACAAAATAAATCAAGACTATTAGACTATTTAGCATCGTCTTCCATGTTGTTAGAATGAATGGCTACTTTAAACAAATAAAATCAATGCAAATTCACTTTTAATAGGACAGAGATGTATGGCAAGTACAGTTCGGCCAGGCATGGTTCTGGCTAATTAGGCCTATAGTGTAACTAGCACTTCCAAGTCACATTAATTATAGCGCAGTCCAGAGGGAAATATAGAGTTAAAATGACTACAAAATCTATTATGACTAAAACGAGAACGGGGAAGTGTGCACTGTAAATATAAAAGCTTCAAACTCACTTATCCCAGCACTTTATCTACAATGATAAAAGTAGGCCAAAGTAAACATCCCATAAGTCACATATAATGTGCAGACTGAAGATTTAGTTCAGGGTTGGTTAAAACTTCAGTGCCTGTTTTTGGCCAAAACTAGTGTACTGCCTATCTAGGAAGCATTTTAAGGCATCATATGTACTATGACACTTGCAGCCATAGTATCCCGTACTTTACATGGTCATGACAGAAGAAATATTGGATGTAACTTTTTACAGACGAGCATGGGGACGGATTACCGACCGGGCCGATGCACAGGGGCCCTTGACTACAAGGGGGCCCTTGAGAACCAGGGGGTGTCCTGGGCTTTAATGCTGCATGATTTTACAGGGTTTACATGCATGCTGAGCAAAACTACAGCAGACTAATGCATATCGAGTCCATGTATGTCAGAGTGTGTGTTGCAGTCAGTGTATTGAATGTCGAATAGTTTCTGTTCAATGTTGTTTCTGCTGTTGCTGGAACATCCCTTCAGGCATCAACAAAGTACTGTATATTTGTGATCAACCATGTGTGTCATTTACTGTAGATTAAACCTGATCATGCCCTCCGTTTATGGGTTAATCTGACAAAACTGTCAAGAACATGTCAGGGTCATATTCAGCACTAAATCACGAGTCAAATTAAATATATAATTGTGACAACGATATAAAGCATGTTGAAGGTCCATTAAGACATTTTTTTGACAAATATATTTTATGACAACAGTCAAAAACATGAGAATATGTTGAGGGAATGTGCTTCATTTTCATTAAAATAGTGTCACAATGTTGTACTAAAATGATCTTGACTTCCTCCTGTTCATCCTGGAATAAAATATGAGCCGGATATGTTTTGGTGAGATCCATCTTCAAATGCAACATTGTAGCGCAAATGATTCTTCCCGCCAAGCACACAGTCTAAGAATCATTTCGCTACAATGTAACATTTGAACAGAATCTCTGCCGCGATGTTACACCGCTCACACAATCATCTTTCGCGTCATCCCGTATGGAGTTATACTTGTGCCACAATTCTGCTGGCACAAAATTATATTTTGATTGCACAAAAATTGTTTTGCATACGCAAGATGATATTTTTAGCATGCAACACGTTATTTTGCACACAGAGTGTGTAAGAGGAGAAAACAACATTTTAAATTCGGAGCAAATTCACTTACAAATCAACTTGATTCAAGTGCAAAATGTATTTTAGTTGCCTCAAAATGAATTTATCTTTGCAAGAAGATACATTGCTTTACAAAACTGAGTTAAAGTGCATTCAAAATAACTTTGTGAGCTCAAATTATCATCTTGCGCATGCATTATTTTATTTGTGCGCTCAAAATAGAATTTTATGCGTGCAGAATTGTGGCACACATATAACTCCATAATCCCGCCACATCAACTCGTATCCAAACACTAAAGTAACATTACTTTCAACAAGTTGCTATTGGTATTTTGTGACAGCTGCGTCACATTTAATAGTGCCGTCCGAGTAGATGAATCGTTTCTTCCCGCGCTGAAGAGACCCATGTCCCGTCATCTTCTCTCGGCCCGTTAAACCAGCGGATCTAATCACGCTACTGGGAATGCGTTAAAAAAACGGCTAGACGGAGCGCAACGCTACGTACGCCTGGCTGTGGACGCGCGTTTTCAAGAGTTGAACTCCTAAAAAACCCAGCGAGACCCAAACGCAACGGGAAAAGACGTCCGTTCACACTGGAAACATTTTTGCGCTGTTTTTCTAGGTTAAACTTTCAGACACTGAAAGTAATAAAACTTTATTAGAACTTCACCTGTTAAAAACGCAACGCAAGACACTTGCGTTTGTGACGCCGGGTCTATTCATTTTATTTATTGCGCAAAGTTGCGTTCTGTGTGAACGGCCCCTAAAGCAAGAATTAACAATTAACGCAGACGGAACGCAAGGCTGTTGTAATTGCCACGCGTCCCGTAGCCTTTACGGGAAGGGAATGTGCGCTTTTTCGGGATTACTGGTTCAAAGTGGTTCCATAGAAACAGAATGAAATACAATCCGGTTTAAAACAGCATCTGAACGCATCTCGACTCTCACTCTTCTACACAAAACGCATTCTTCTCTTCCTCAAGGATGCTTCAACAAACCGCGACCCGTTTCTCTTTTAAGTGTTTTTAAAACACGGTAGGGAAAGAAAAGCTACATTATGCCCTCAAATACAGTAGTGTATCTCGACTTACCTTGATCATGAATCACGCCGGGTGTAGACGTTCAGGAACCGCAGCTGATGAGAGTAACGCGGACACTCTCTCGCTCACCGCTGTCAGACCGCGGGTGCGCGCTTCACAGAGCTGCGGTGAACATATGGAGCTATACATGTGTCACAATTCGGCACACGCAATCTAATATTTTGAGTGCACAAAAACTGTTCTGCACGTGCATGATGATATTTTTAGCGCTCAAAAACTTTTCTGCACGCGCATGTTGATATTTTTAGCGCTCAAATCTTTTCTGCACACACAAGATGATATTTTGAGCGCACAAAAACTTTTCTGCACACACAAGATGATATTTTGAGCGCACAAAAACTTTTCTGCACTCGCAAGATGATATTTTGAGCGCACAAAAACTTTTCTGCAAGCACATGATGATATTTTGAGCGCACAAAAACTTTTCTGCATGCGCAATATGGTATTTTGGGAGCACAAAAACTGCTAAAAATCCCTTTTTCATGCTCAAAATATCCTCGAGCATGCAGAAAATGTTTTCATGTGCTCAAAATATAATTTTGTGCAAGCAGAATTGTGGCACAAGTATAACTCCATATGATTGTGCCTTCTGGCGCAGCTGTGACGTGCACAGAACGGGGGCAGCATGGGCACGTGCCCCTTTCATTCACAAAAATCTAAAGGTGCCCTTCTGGTCACCCAGAAAAAAAGTAGAAATTTTAATAATTAAATTAAAATAGTTAAAACAACATTTATATCTCATAATAACTGTAATTTCATGTTATGATATTTCTTTGTAAATCACGGGGGTATTAAAGAAAATTAAGCGTAGGCACATTTAACAGCGCGTGCTACAGCAGATCGTGGGGCGGATTCACGTTGCAAGTGATACTCCCTATGCCCTACTCACTATGAGGTGCAGAGCCCTTGATGTGGATACTCCGAAGGGAACACAGAATTACTGTATGAGTGTGCCCTTCATCTTGTGGAAGGGCCCATTCATTTTCTCACTTTCGTTTGGAACGAGCTTTCGAGTGGCGTCACGTCCCACAGCAGTGCCCTAGTTGTTAAAAAGGTCTTCAGCATGTCAGAAATGTGATTCAGCAGTTTCACATTTATTGGTCATCAGGAAGTGGTGTAGTTCTGAAAATGTACTGTGGTAAATCCTCTGGTCTTTGGTGTCATTAAAAAAATAGTTCTGCAAAATCATTTAGTATTTTCGGATTTTGTTTTTGTTCCTTGAACCGTTTGTTGTCCCTGCTTGTCATACAAGCTCAAGATTGTATTTGTAACCCACAATCAGATGTTTCTGAGAGTACGGAGACATATGAGGAGGAATGGGGCAAGTTGTCACATGCACTCCATCTTTTTTTTTTTAATAGTAATTTCTATACATTTACATTTATTCATTTGGCAGACGCTAAAATGAATAAGTCACAAATAAACTATGCAATATTTACTCTGTTGTTGCCAAAGGGGGGCGTGGGGGGGCAGTTTATCAAGACATTTTGGATCCGTTATCATGGCATATTATCACACAGTATGGGGTAAGTTGTCACAGTGGGAACCTACCATTACATAGCCTGTTACAGGCAGCTTAATGGATTTTCAGAAGAATTTAGACACACACACATTAAATGATAATGCCTGATCTCACAGTTTTTGACATGCAAGCAGCTTTCCTTTTTGAAAGGAAAATAATTTTAGTGTTAAATAGACCTAAAGACGAATGCTTGATTATTTATATTCATTAAGTACTTAAATACACTCTAGATTATTATTATTCCTCAGTAAAAAAAAAAGGTGCCGTTTTACCGACAATTTTTCACTCAAATTTAAACGCTCACCATTTACACATACGGAGGAATAATCGCAAAACATTGGTCCAATATTTCAGAAAATTCCCCCAAGTAAAATAAAAGACTCAAATAATTCCATCCATCCATCCATCTTCAACCGCTTATCCGAAGTCTGGTCGCTGGGGCAACAGCTCCAACAGGGGGCCCCAAACTTCCCTATACCAAGCCACATTAACCAGCTCTGACTGGGGGACCCCGAGGCGTTCCCAGGCTAGTGTGGAGATGTAATCTCTCCACCTAATCCTGGGTCTTCCCCGAGGCCTCCTCCCAGCTGGATGTGCCTGAAACACCTCCCTAGGGAGGCGGCCAGGGGGCATCCTTACCAGATGCCCAAACCACCTCAACTGACTCCTTTCGATGCAAAGGAGCAGCGGCTCTACTCCGAGCTCCTCACGGATGACTGAGCTCCTCACCCTATCTCTAAGGGAGAAGCCCGCCACCCTTCTGAGGAAGCCCATTTCAGCCGCTTGTACTCGTGACCTAGTTCTTTCGGTCATGACCCAGCCTTCATTACCATAGGTGAGGGTAGGAACGAAAATTGACCGGTAGATCAAGAGCTGCTGAGAATATAAAATAATTCATAAATAATATTATATGCATTTATAAATAAATCAAAATTTTTATCCTAACATTGTAAGCATGCAGTTTTGGATTTGTTCATCCCCATCTCCCTCCAAATAGTCTTATTTTATTCCACTAGATGGCAGGAAGTACTAGAATTTGTTTTTTCCTCTATCACCTTCCATCACAACATACAGATCTGAAGTATAGGTGGCGCTCTAACTCTACCGCCATCACAGATGTGCTCGTCCATAGACATTCAGTCGAATATTCAGTTCTTGCACCATCTTCATGTTTTCATCCAATATCTTGGCCTCTGACTGGACTACAAGCTCAATCTAGGCGTGAGATCATCCCATTTGCATTGACGTATAACATATTATTTCGGATTATTCAGCCATAGTAGTTCACAGACAGGCTCATCTTAAAGAGAACTTGCTCAGATTAAAGCAGATATCATTTTGTAGCTATTTGAGGCTTATAGCAGCGGTCATTGGCACATAAGAGACGTTTGTATTTGATGTCTTATGTCTATCATTTCACATTGTGATTCTTTTGAAAATGTCGTATTTGTGCAACAAAATAAACTAAAATCTTTTAAAAATAAAAGAGAATGAGAGCTTTCATTTGATATGTGATTTGTCCATTTAAGTGCTATTTTAAAGACTTATATTCATATTTATATTTCGACCTCATTAATCACTAGGTGGGACTTATTTGCAACGTGGATGTTTTAAGGCCTTTTGTTATTTTAAGCAGTAAATGCAGAAATTATGGTAATCTATGAAAAATTCAGATTCTAAGCTTTCAAACTATTCCACGTAGAGTTTCCCGGATTTATGTATCCGGGTACTCAAGCATTTTAAGCGTACAATTTTTTCGTGATTAGCGCCCCCTTTTGGATGTGTCATCGGGTAATCTCACCTCTAATTAAAATAATTGTACCCCAAAGACCTATTTATATTTAGAGTGGTCTCCTAAAGGGTACAAACGCATAGTAAAAACCCAGATGAAGGCTTTGTGAACCGCAACACGTCGGTTTGTGGCGTGTTTTAATCCAATAGCCATGACTTAATAAAGGCTGTTTTTTTTTTTTCGCCCAATCTGGAATGCCCAACTCCCAATGCACTCTAAATCCTCGTGGTGGTGTAGTGACGCACCTCAATCCGGGTGGTGGAGGACGAATCTCAGTTGCCTCTGCATCCGAGCGAGTTACTATGGAGACGTAGCACGTGTGGAGGCTTCACGCTATTCTCCGCAGCATCCATGCACAACTCACCACGCGCCCCACCGAGAGCGAGAACCACATTATAGCGACCACGAGGAGGTTACCCCATGTGACTCTACCCTCCCTAGCAACCGGGACAATTTGGTTGCTTAGGAGATCTGGCTGGTGTCACTCAGCACGCCCTGGATTCAAACTCGAGACTCTAGGGGTGATAGTCAGCGTCAATACTCGCTCAGATACCCAGACCTCCTTAATAAAGGCTTTTAAAAAAATGTAAAACCTACTCTGAGTGCATTGGACTAATAGAGCACCTGAACAGAATATCCCTTGTCAAAAGTGCACCAACGGGAATTATTATACACCCAAGTAGCACTCCTTGCATGCTGTGATTGACTGAATCCCTAAAACCTGTTGTTCTAAACAATGCCATTAACCGTCTGGGTAATATTTTGAATGTCCAATAGAAATCTATTGTTAGGATATGAAAACTTGAATTCCTTGTTTGTGTTTGGACGTACCTACAATAATGATACACGCTCATAATTTGATCAAGGTTCATAAAATGTAGATCCTTTAAAATTACAAACAGAGAACCATTTTGATCCAGGAATTGGAGCCATGGTGGAAATAACTGGTTCTATCAGATACAATTAGGATGAATGGGTTTGTTAACCTTCATGTCTTTGTGGTTATTTTACTTCAGACAGGCCAGTTGAAACATCAAGGTTCTTTGTGTTTTAGACCGTTCATCCACTTCGCAAAAACACAAGGACATGTCTGCACTGCTACTTTAGATGCAAGAACAGGACTGAATGGGAAGCACTCGCTTTGTTTACGGAGTAGATAGAAACCACTCCCAGATTACACAACTACCGCAGGCTAGTACAGACCCGTTTACTCAAACTCCCACCACATTCTCCATCAGTTCCCACATTTCATTTGTTCATCCTGGAACATAAGGTGGAAATAGCTTCAGGTTACTTTTAAACAGCATTACAATGGGAACACACTCATATTTAACCTACACATCCACGTATAACAGTAGCAGAATAGCATTTGCCATTATAAAAGGTCATTTTAGGTTTTCAGTACATTATTTGAAGGTATAAAAGCCCTCAAGGAAGCCGTTTATACGTCACATTTGCAACACAAGATCAACTTTGTAAATGTTTCCACCCATATTTGGATTAGCAAACATTCAGTCTAGCAAGTTCTCAAGTGTTAGGACACTCCCTTAATCTTGGGGAAACCAATCTAGACAATTCATGCAATCTACAATAAGAACGGTTGCTGGAATAGATATTCATCTAATAAAAATGATAAATAATGTCTAATAGCACCAGAATGCATTTGTATTTGTTGTGTTGTTTTAAAAGGGAGAGAAGATATATACAAGTTTGCATGTAAACCTTATTGTGTGTAGTTCACCTCGCCCATATTTAAGGATTCATTTTCATTCAAACATTTCAACAATGACTAATCATTTAACCATATTTGAAATGGGTGTCCAGTTTCACCAGGACACACGTCCTCTTCTGGTGAAAATATGCAAATGCAAGGGTTCAGTGTTAGATTTGACATCATCCACCATTGAAAAAGAATAATAATGGGTCTAATTCTTGGGACTCTGGAGTCTGTCAGGTTTCAAAATTAAAGGTACAAAGAATCTGTTATCCGTTTAAGCTCTGAATGCTTAAATTTCAGTGGCATGCTCAAAATTAAGGCTTATAACTCATAAACCAGAGAGGGTTAATTGTTTGGTATCATTTTAAATTCAACTTTTATGATGATATAGAGACTCCCAGCCTAAGAAACTGCTGAAAAATCTCACACAAACTTGAGCCAAAAATCACATTTATTTTTCTGATTTGACATGATATATTCTCAGGGTGTAAATAAGTGTCTCCAAAAAAACTGCTTTAGTTTTGTTCACAATCATATCACCTGTGACGGAGTAAAATGTTGATACAACAAAGCAATCAAAAGTTATAGCATTGCAAACATAATTTATCCTAGTGTCCAAAAGCCTCTCCAAACAAACAAAACTGTACATAAGAACTAATTCCACATGCAAACAACAACTAAAGGTATCTCTCTCCAAAGCATGCAGGCATGAGTAACAATATCTCATTCAGTTCCATTCTGTGTCATTTGAGTCATCATTGTCTGCTTTTCCACTATCAGGTCTGATAGTGGAAAAGGTCTGAGTGCCTTGAGGTCTGAGTGCCAATAGCCTCAGACCTCAAGCCGCAAGACCAAAATCAATCTGCATTTACACCATTGGGCCATTAACTACAGATCTGCCCAAAATTCCGCCCTTAATACGCCTCTGCGGTGCCAACGTCACACACCCCGCCCATTTCACAAGTAAGAGGGAAGCTCAAGCTGAAGCACCATGTTGGGTATTTATCAAGAATATCAAGTTTATATCGAATGTAAACATTAAGCGAAGTTAGCGTTGACAACTCGCCGACTGCCATGGTGTCCCGAGTGGTCTCTCCACTAACAGCAATGTCCCAGCACACTATGAAAGTTCAGCGAACCATGTCATGCACATTTTTTGGCACCACTTTGTCAATCGGGCGTTACAACAAATTTTCCTGTGCCCGTATTCATTTTTTTTTCTCCATTTTTTTATTTCCCGAACCTGTACCACTGTGCAGTGGATACACAACCTGGGAAGATTGGCCCAAGGGTAATCGGCGGTAATTGGCCCCCGAGAAGGTACGATGAAGCCCCCGGAAGTAACAATGGGAACGCAACTGGCCAGGGCTGGACTGGGAAGAGAAATTGGCCCTTTTCTGCATATCGCGGCGCCATTTTGAGGTCCGTTCTGCATAACGCGGCAGCTCATTAGCTTATCGCGGCCAACCCGCTCGGTTCTCCCTATGGCCAGTCTCCCCCTGATCAGCCCCAAAGTGCTTAGTCATAGCTTATACTAAATTTAGCCTGATAGTTTACGGCTATCGAGTTGGTGTCATGTACTTTGCGCCATCTCCTGGTGGCCATATGTAATTTGAGTGATTGATCCTCTCTGCCCATATTTTGAGGACCTTCACCTCTGGAATCCTAATATGGTTGGTTCAGCATACCAAGACGATGGACAACGTACAACATTTCTAACCAAGTCATCTGATCCAGAAAAGATACATTTGTTTTTAACCAGCTATCACATTATCTGCCGAGTGCACATTGAGATTCGAAAGGATTATCTAATGATCTACACATCCGCCTATGTTTGCGGGCTCGTTTTAACAGGAATCCTCCCCTCCAATTAATGCCCACACACATTGTAAAATAGAGCTTCTAAGCTTTAAAACAATACCCATTTTGCATTATATCATAACTCTGATGTTTTAAAATCCAAAGCATTAAAAACAGGACAATAAAACAAAAACACAAATCATGTTTGGAAAAATTTATTTATAAAAATGTCCAAATTGTAAACCCTCTCTCTCTGAATATATCTTATGGAGAGGATACATTTAATGCACTGGACTTCAAATGTGTGGCCTGAACTACTTTAAATATATACACACACACACACACACACACTATGTAAACAAAGAAAGACAAACTGCATCCCTGAGACAATGATCCTCATTACAAACCACTGAAAACAGTTTGATACTAAGTAGCTTAAGACAGTTCATTTGTAATGTGAGGTAGAATTCACTTGAGTAATGGATCTGATACACTTGGGGCAACTTAAATACACATTTGGCAATTTTAGAAATTTTAACTCAAGGGAAAATCAACTTACCTCTTAGTCCAGATGACTGAGAATGAAGACAGGAACACACAATGTATCTGTTCCACTTCATCAGCAGAGTAACTGGTTGCAAAACCCGCTATAAATATTCCAACAGTAGTCAGAGATCTGCATCGATTTTTAAATATTACATTACTCTAGAAAAAGACTGCTTTACACATCACAAGTGTACACTTGGTATGATCCATTGCAATTTCAAATGTAGTTTTAAACTCTAAAGAAACTATTACACTCTAATATTGGATAGTCAGAACATATGATTAAGTAAATAAATGTAAGCTATAAGACTTCAAATGGTAAACGTAGTATTTGTAACAGCATCCAAGAGATGACGAGTATTAATCTGGCCTGCATGCACACATACTGTATGAACCTGAAGCATATGCACAAAGCAAGGTATAAACATGTCACATGGGGCAATGATGTGTCCATGCATTAGACACGTTGCAATCCAATTACAAGCACATTTTGAACTTGATTAGTTACGTTTTAAAAACAAAGAGAAAAAAAAGGGGTGAAACTACAACAGTATTTGAAATATTGTGACTGGAACAATTAATGATCAGCATATTTGACAGTTTTGAATTATGTGCTTCCAATTACATAACATTAAACAATCTTGCTTCGTTAAACTCATAATGCATTTCATTATAATTTGCATACAATTCAAAATGAGTATTTTCTTGATAACCTACACAGACAACATTTAAGGAATTATTTTCGTGAGAGAGTTCCCTTCAAAATGTACAGATTCATTGATGTATATTTTGGGTGTTAGGAATTTAGGTGCATATTTCAGTACAAATAAAAACAGCAAATCATTTGTAACTAAATGATATGCATCGTTTTGGTAAAATATCTACATAAAACAATAACCAAGATGGCAGATTAATAAATTCAGTATGAACAAGCAGCAACCCCAATACACACTTTATTACAACACAGGTGCTATTTAATAATCAAGGCATAAGACACTTACAAACATTATAAATGGACGAGGGGGGAAAAAGGGAGAAAATATGAAACCAAAAACATCCTATAAAAACAAATCTAGCAAACTGACAATTTACACATTATAGCAGTCGGAAAGTTGTTTTCGGTGTTTTGAACAGAGCAGGCAAGTAGTTTTCATCAAAAGGCTGAACTTACTTTTAGCACACAGCTACTTTCAAATAAAAAGTCAAAATAAAAAGCTGCAGGGAATTAAGAGTGAGTATATATATATAATATTTTACAGAACACTATTGTAGCCCTGCAGAGTGAAGCCGGAGTCCAGGTGCCTCCGTGTTGAGGGAAGCTGTCGGATGAATCCACGGCGCTCCAGATGTCTCCTCCCCTCCTCTTGCGTTCAGCTGAAATGTGTCAAAATGAAGGTGGCAGTTTGTTTTGGGGCACAATACCCAGAAACACACAGAGCTGTCTTTCCCTCTACATCTACACACGCTCAGACTGTCCCACACATACACAAGCATGCACATGTCACAGTATCAAACATAACGGGCAGATCATTTTGTTTCAAATAGGAACATTGTGACATAATAGGGTAATGCTTTCATTTACTTAAGCAATTTAAAAATTTCCAATAATACACATCTAATAGTTAGGCACAAAAAAATATTTTTTATTATTTTAACATGTGAACAATTACGGTAAGGTTATATTTAAGACAAGCCCTGCAATCATTGCATCAATACAGTGTTAAGAAACACACAGAAGGCATAGGACTGCTTTACCTTATTTACATACAACAACAATGAAGAAACACAGAGAATGATTGTAGCTCATGCAATCAGAAATTAATACCCGTTTTATAATCCGTTTCGTCATTCTGCCCACCCTTACCAATATGTTATCAAGTACTTATTGCTCAAAATGTTTAGATGCCTGAATGCATTCCAATTACACATTTTTAGCCCTCATATTTAAGGGATAGTTCACCCATGCGTTGTTCTAACCCCATATTACTTTCTTTTTCTGAACACAGAGAGAAATTGAGTAAAAATGTTGTGCTCTGTGATGTCATACAATTACAGTTTATGCTGACCACCTCTTCAAACTTCAAAAGGACACAAAAGTATCATTCAGAAGTCTAATTAATTATTCATGAGACTCATGATTGTTACATACGATACTTTGATAAAGTATACAATAAGATTTGGTGAGAAACAATTCTATGCATTTCTATGCACAGCCTTTTTTTTTTTCCCCCTTTTCATTTAACCAAGTACTCTGAAATAAAACAGAAACAGAGGTTGTTACAGGACACCACAGACACATCGTGTCCTAAACTGATGGCAAATGACACGCGATAAACGGTATCATTTCTATGTTAATCAGAGTTTTTGTCCTAACCAGCAGTGATGAGCTACGGTACATTCTTTCGATCGCTTGTCTATTTTCGGCATTGCACGTGTAACTCAGTCTGCGATGAACTGTATACCATATTAGATATATAGTACATTAAGCCAGATTTGGGGGCCTGGGTAGCTCAGCGAGTATTGGCGCTGACTATCACACCTGGAGTCGCGAGTTTGAATCCAGGGAGTACTGACAGACTCCAGCCAGGTCTCCTAAGCAACCAAATTGGCCTGGTTGCTAGGGAGGGTAGAGTCACATGGGGTAACCTCCTTGTGGTCATTATAATGTGGTTCTCGCTTTTGGTGGGGCACGTGGTGAGTTGTGCGTGGATGCCGCGGAGAATATCATGAAGGATCCACACGTGCTACGTCTCCGCGGTAATGCGCTCAATAAGTCACGTGATAAGACGCATGGATTGACGGTCTCCTACGCGGGAGCAACGGAGACTCGTCCTCCGCCACCCAGATTGAGGCGAGTCACTTACGCCATCACGAAGACTTAAGAGCGCATTGGGCATCCCAAATTGAAAAAAAAAAAAAAAAAAAGAAGCTGGGCATAGAAATGCATCAATTCTTTGACTACAAACTCTTCAGACATGTTTATTAAGTTCTGTTCTCTGTTTCGTGTGCAGCTGTGTTCTGTTGTCACCATCACCGTTTTTAGATAAACAAAACGATTTTCTGCTTGAACGCTCCAATGTCGTGAGGGGGCTGGGTGAACTGTTGAACCATCATGGAGATCAACGGTCAGGGAACATTTTCACTAAATAATACATTAGATTTCAGTTTGTTTCTCACTAAATCTTATCATATGCTTTCATAACAATCATGAGCGTCATGAATAATTAATTAATAATAATTAACTGAATTATACTTTAGTGTCCTTTTGAAGCTTGATGAGGTGGTCACCATAAACTGCCATTGTGACATCACAGAGCACAACATTTTTACACAATGTCTCCCTTTGTGTTCAGAAAAAGAAAGTCAGACTTATAGGGTTATAACAACACAGGGATGAATAAACAATGACTGAATTTTCATTTTTGGGTTTACTAATCCTTTAATATCTACAAATGAAAAGGTGAAAAAATGCAACAAAATGTTTGGAGCACAATGAAATGTCATGTCAAAATCAAGTCACCCTACAAACTATGGTAATCTACTAATTTTAAACTGACAAGTGACTTCACAAATCACAATGCTGTAAAAATGTCCGTTTTTGAATGTTTGCATTTATTTATACTCTCAAATAACTAAACCTCAGTTACCCCGGTGCAAAAGAAAAAGGTTATCAAATAAAATGTCATAATTCAATGCAGAGAAATATTCATCACAATTATAAACCTGAAAAGTATCTGAACTGATATTAAATATTTTCCAGTGGAACTTTTAAAGGAATGGTTTTCAAACCAAAATGGATGATTCTCTTCATTTACTCAACCTTGTATGACTTCTGCAGAACACACCAAAAAATATATTTTTAAAGATGTATAATGTGTACATGTCCATACAATGCAAGTCAATGGGGGTCCCAAACTTTCAAGCTCCAAAACTGACATTAAAAGGCAGCATCTATACGACATGAGTTTAGTCTATAGGCTGCAAAATTTGAAAAGCCAATAGTTAGCGATAGTTTTTTATTATTATTATTTTTATAAGTCTGTTTTTATTACCGGATCACTGATGATGAATTACTGCTCATACAATATTTATTAGCCTATATGGCAATGCGTACTTTACAGCTATACCGATATATCGGTTTATACATATATTGGTGATGCATAAAATCCTTCATCTGGTGAATATAGGCTATAAATGCTCAATTTGGTAAATACTTTAATCTTGAGCATTCTGAGCCAATTGTCCATTTCAAAATAAGAGTGTAATTAAAAGTCCTTATTTTATTCTGGTTATAATTGGGATTTGGTTGCACAATAGATCGAATCTGGAATTTGGTTCATTTTGGACTCTTGTAGCCACTGTCTGTGCCCCTCATAGTATGGGAAGAATAAGATCAATAATCTATAAATCAGATTAATCGTCATTGGCCTATTCGTCCACCCAAACTTTGTAGATGATTATATGATTGCATATTGTGTGTGAGTTTGTGTAAGATGGGAACGCAGACTTTTCAAAATAAGTCCGCAGAGTATTTCTGGGCTTGTGTTATTGACCAAATGTTATTTTTGCTTTATGGTTAACATTGGGATTTTGGTTGCAATATAAACTGTTTCTGGGGGTTTATTTACATTTACATTTATGCATTTGGCAGACGCTTTTATCCAAAGCGACTTACAGAGCACTTATTACAGGGACAATCCCCCCGGAGCAACCTGGAGTTAAGTGCCTTACTCAAGGACACAATGGTGGTGGCCGTGGGGCTTGAACCAGCAACCTTCTGATTACCAGATTACCAGTTATGTGCTTAGACCACTACACCACCACCACTCCATATTTATTTATGTTGGACTCTGAGCAGATAGAAAAAACTAAATTTTTTACTATGCATACTACATTCAGTAAATCAATTTAAAAAACGATCGATTATCTGCCTTTTCCACCAGCTTAGTTAGTTATCGCTATCGGCTAAATCCATTATCGGTTGACCTCTAGTGCTGTCCATGTCTTCTGCCCCAAACGGGATCATATTGGATCATAAGGGTGAGTAAATGTTGAGAGAATGATAATTTTTGGGGAATTCTCCTCAAATATTTCTTCCACAAACAGCAATTCCTTTTTGAACCATATAATCAAGTAGGAAGGTCAGATGTGTCCACTGTATCTCTGAGAACAAGCAGTCAAACACAAGCTTTCAATCCACTTAAAGCATTATATGGATTTATCTAGTGTTTTTATTTTAACGCCTTAAAACGTAGAAACCGTTCAAGTACAATTCACCGCCAAATGAGTTTTGTCATCAGCAAATAGACAACAAATGATTGACGTGCTTGATGCTAGTGATTCAGTGGACACTGGAGACAGGGTTGGACAAATAATCCATCAACAAATTTGCCCATCTGTTAGTTAGCCAAAAAATTGCTAACATGTCTCAGTGCTCAGATTTCACATTACAGCAAATTCAAACAAATCGAATTCACATTATGCATGTATATGGGTATCACAGACTATTTTAGTGCATTTATTTTTCAGAAACAACACATTTTCCATCAAATCTTTACAGTTCATGTCAGTGCGTAACTGATGTGGTGGTACAATCTGTATCCTTAAAATGCAATTTGTCCAACCCTGTGATGCATCTTAGAAAGTACATAACACTGAACAGAGGAAAAGGGATGGGAGGACGTTTCAAACTAGTTCATGAAAAGGCAGTGTCAGGACTATTCAGGAAAAATGGCTAACTTCAGAAAAACCTACACAGGCAACCTGAACAGATTGTAATGAATATAACATTTAATTATCACTTGTAACAACCCCCCACATGGAAAGAGCAAATGCTTTAAAATACTCAAGTGTACAGTACATAAGGAAAATTATCTTGACATCACACCTGGTCTGAAGAACTGTCTAAAATATATGTAAAAATGTGCATCTTACTATTATTGAGTATTGCAACAAATGTCTTGAATGCATCAACCCCCCCTCAACACCGCCGTCTAAATCAATAATCTAATTCCTGATTAATGCAGCATAAATCACATATAGATTGTGGCTTAATCTGCAGTCAATTAACATGGAAAAAAAAATAATCATTGGGTATTTTCTTTAGCACAAATTTTGAGATTGGCCAAAACTATTTGTAAAGCTTTTCACTAGTTGGAATTACAGTTAAGGGCCCCGATATACTTCCAGAGAAGTTCTGCTGCGTTTTTCGTTCAGGGGTAAAAAGAGGTTCACAACAGCCGAGAAACGGTATACTGTTTGTGAACATTCAGACACCCGCACACCGCTGTGGGTGCATACTTCTGTTAGTTTAATGCCATCTATAGAAATGATTATACTTACAACTTAAACAGTGGATTTATCCAAGTTTTGAAATATGACCTTATGGTACCATGAACAATATCAAAGTGACTTTTACATACAAATTGACAGTACAAATGTTGCCTTTAAGAAACACTTTCATTTAGCAACAGGTGATATTTGTCAAATCAACAGCAGGATTTGAGTCAAGGATGATGTAACTTTAAATACCGTTAGTGATAATGAAAATATTTATTCAATACCTTTTGCAAATTAAATAATAGCAACCATATAGCCTTACAAAGCACCATTACAAACATGAGCACACAAGATTACTGATAGAACAATAACAAAATGTGTTTAAAGTCTCCCTTTATAAAAGGCAACATAGCAGTTCTTCTGCATTCACAGCAAAAACACTGGGAGGGTAATAATTATAGGGAATATTAGTGTGAAACGCATACTAAGGAGTGGAATTTGCCTGGGTTGCTTCTGTAAATCTTCAGTTAAGCTTTAAAAACTTGTTAATGTGAATGGCGAAGAACTGCTACATCTAAAGTAGCAAACAGGACGTTAACGGTTAACATAGAACATAATGTATGGATTTACGTCAACCGAGAAATCTTTAAAAACCATTTAAGAAATGCACTGAAAGAATTTGTAAACTGAGTTCTGTCTTAATATGTGCATCTGTAATACGTCTAACATACAGCAAAATACATTGAACTTGTTCTGACAGAAAGACGTGTTTAACCAGGAAATAAAATAAATAAGGCACAACCATGCACATGAAACAACTATACCATGACAATTTAGACTTTCCTTATACAACAAGACAGAAACTGATGAGAAAGTAGACCCTCATATTTTTAAATGCCAAACGTGATTAATTTGCTTTTCAGAACTATTCAACCCCGTCAAGTCAATTTAAACACAATAAAGCTGCGTACACACTGCCAGCGACTTGGCGCGCGACAGCTACTCCATCCCATTCAAATTCAATGAGAGCACAGCGACTTCCGGCGACACGAGCTGTCGCGACCGTTGGCGACTAGATGTGGGCGTGTCCAGCGACGCGACAAAGTTGAGACAAGTTCAACTTTATTCAAATGAAGAGCGACAAACGGAAGCGACAGCCAATAGGAGAGAAGACGGGAGAGCTCACGTGATCCTTCTCTCTCACTCTCAGCTCCTGCAGTAACGGAAAGATGGATGAAAGGCTAATTCTTGCTGTTAGCAATTTTCCAGCGCTCTATAATATGGATATAGTATATCCAGCCACAGCTCTTGCACCAGCCGGTGCTACTCGCCGTGCTGATGACACCGAGATTGAATGGTTTTATGGACCCAGACAGACCGGCGTTTGCGTTTTCACCTCAGATAAACAGCCGCTATGGCAAACAGCACGCCTTGTTTCTCATTCATCTTTGATATAAAGCATTTTATGTACTGATTCCATTTATATTTAGTCTTTTCCCTCCAAAATGTTTGCTTTTAGCGCCAAGAAAAGCGCTTTGCTGTCAAGAGCAATGGAATGACATCCGTGGATGTCATTTATAAACGTTACTAGGCAACCAGTAGTGGGAACGCCCACTAGCGACTTCACCGGCAGCCACTGGCGACCTGCAGCGACAAAGTTGCTGGCAGTGTGCACGCAGCTTTAGACCAATAGGCATCTTCACACTAAAACACTACCATCATTTCAACAACACACCAGCCTACAGCAATGTCAATGCACAGCCTGAATAACATGCTTTTAATATGCATTCACTTTTCTCTCAATGGGGGTTCAAAATTCACTCAAATCCTCTCATCAAACAACAAAACATTTTTCTACACTCATATACGAGTACAAATGGAATTTACATTACATAATGCCAATCCAAAAAAACACAATACATCTTGAATTCCCTTTCCCCCCCCCAATTAGACAAGGAGTTATAAACTTTGATTTGCTTAAAGCACCAAATCTGATTTAAGTGACATATTGAAAAATTTGGTTTGACCTCATATGAAGAAAGTGACCCATTGCATTGGCAAAATTAGCTTCAAGAAACTAGAGTACTGGTAGTATAAAACTAGCAGCAAACCTCAAACTAAATTGACAAATCCTAATGTGCTTGAGCAAGTTACGCAAAGCATAATGACTGTTAAAACAGTGTTTCAATACACAAATCTTTCCACTAAAGTCAAATAGTTTTCAATGAAAAGCATCGGCTCATACGCAGATACAAGTGCTGCTTTCTCTAACAGTGCTGGAGTTTATCATTGATAAACATTGGTACAATTTTAGATCAGAAGCAGACCATGAATAGTCACTTTGTAAGTTAAAGTCCTTACCTTTCCTGAGCACCTACCTGTCACATCCTGACCTCTGCTGGCTGAGATCAGAGTATGGGAGGTCACATAATCCTGAAATATAGCAGAGACAGACAGAAACAAACAACATACACACCTTACTCTCCAACTAACGGTGGCGATATTCCCTCTCACGCTCTCGGTCTCTCTCGCGGTCACGTTCACGATGGCGGTCCCTCTCGCGGCTGCGCTCCCTGTAATAGTCCTCGTGGCGGTCTCGGCTGCGAGATTTGTGCCGACGGCTCTTGTCACGAGAGCGACTGTGGTCCCTCTCCCTCGACCTTTCCCGTCTGCTAAAATAAACCATATTAAAAAGCATTAAAATGGCATCTGGGAAAATCCAGCGATACAGACATGACATTCGGAAAGAAAATGTGAAATTTAACATTTAACAATCACATTTAAAGTACTCATTACCATATACTACTGAACTTGTATGTATAAATCACAGACACCAGCAGAACGAGTCTAGACATCAGAATGTTCAGTCTAAGTTTTCATCCAGTTTAGATTGGGAAATTAAAGAAGCGCTACGAATGGGACAAAAATAGCTTTTTGGGAGAAGGGTTGGAACTTCTACATTACAGATGTGACACTAACATGAAGGGAAAACCATCCAAAACGCTAAAACTTAGACTTTGATTTCTGAGACATCTGTATATCCACCAAGGCTGCATGATGGATTGAAACAAGCCTGAAAATCACTATATGTCGTGAATACTAAGCCACGAAAGAATGTGTTTTTTAAGTCTACATTCACCACATCAGACAGCGCTGTGCGAGCAAGTGGCGCCCTCTAGCGGAGTAAGTGGAATGCACTGAGAAGCGCAGGGAAGCATTATTAGATGATCACATTACAATTCAAATCGTAACGTTTGTCAAAATGATCCCTTCCCAAATGCAGTCTATGAATGCAGTAGAGGTGGACCAATATATCGGTTTTACAGATAAATCGGTGCCAATAGTTGCTATTTGGAACTATCGGTAATCGGCAAAAATCTAAAAAGCTTAATTTGTTAAATATAAAATAAAGAGCATTGTAATACAGCCAAGTCTACATCATTTCAAAATAAGAGTCCCTGGTGTGTTTCAGGCTTGTTTAGTGTTAAGTCTCATGTTATGCACCTAATGTTCTTTTCAGATTATTATTGGGATTTTGGTAAAAAAAAATTTAAAAAAAACTAATTCTGGGATTTTATTCATTTTAGACTGGCCTCTATATCAGTGCAGACTAAGAAAACGTTGTAACGTTCTATTAATCGATTTTTAAAACTATTGGCTGAATAATGAGTAATCAGCCTTTTCCACCACCTAAGTTATCGTATCGAGAAAATCCAATATCAGTCGACCCCTGAAATGCAGCAGCTTGTAACAAGTAATAGATCAAAGCAAAAGTCAGCGATTTATCTGAATCATTGTGGCAAAAGAACAAACGGAGGAGATGTGTGATTCTCAATATCCATATTTGATATGACGTGCCTGTAATTGTCACATCTGTAATGCATTTTAATGGCTGTTTAAAGTAAAAAGTGACCATTTGTTCATCAACCTGAACCTGTTGATACGCACCCCCTTGAGCACAAACCATGAAAATGACACACCTGAACTTAAATGGATGTATTTACGGGACCCTTTGGAGTACGGACACAGTTGCAGTATCTTTTGAAAGAAGACACTTTGGGCTTTATATCCCAAGTTTCAGAATTAATATTTGTTGTTATTTTCTTATAAGTTAGAGCAACTGAAGTTTTTATCTCTGTAAAATCTCTGGAAGCGTACAGAGTAAAATTAAGGCTCCGCCTCTCAAGACGACACTAAATCTGACAGCACTGCTCGGCTATTATGAATAAAACTACGCCACATTTCTAAAAATAGACTTTGGAGATGGCTGGTTTTGTTTACGAGAGTCTAATATATCAGATCATATACAGTTTTACAACATCAATGTTGCTCAGATTGCAGTTTGTTGAAGAACGATGACGAAGGGTAATTCTTTCAGGCGAGATCTCATGTAAACAATGGAAAATATATCAATAGGGACTGGAAATCTCAATTTTAAAACTCCCTGACATTTCCAGGTTTACCCATGACCGTAAGAACCCAGCCCAAATGTATTGGTTAGTATTTTTCCCATCCCTACGTACAGAAGTAGATACAGTAAATACAATCCTCTACAGCTGGTCAACAAATAAACACAACATAATAGAAGTTTACCTGGATACAGACCCGTAGGATTTGGACTCGATTCCATGTAGACAGTCCTGCAGTGAACTGATGAGAACTTTACAGCGGTCGTCAGCTGAAACCTTCGACTGCTTGATCAGAGAAATGGCCGTCACGAGAGTCTCTATAGCACTGCCATAATCAGCTGCAAACACACAAGTCACAATTAACAGCCGCAGCAATACTAGGGCATTTTAATCACTGTGTGTGGCATTTTAATCCCATTTAATACCTGCACTAGCATCTGATACAGCCCTTGAAATGGCACTGCTGGAGATCGCCCTGTTGCGATTCATGATCTCCTCAAACTCTGCTTCGCTCAGGGGAGTGCGGGACGCATCCATGTCCCTACAAGAGAAAAAGAAATTGGGTTGAGATGCACAAACAAAAGAAAAATATAGCTCCGCATTAGTCCATAGCTGATCACACAGAGTGAGGGGTGCCGTTAGTGCAGAATTACAATCACATCACGTGTTTTAAATTACTGCAGAGATGATGCACACTTGCTGTTTTCGCTAGTTCAAATAGTACACATCACACTGTATCACTAACCCTTGATCACTTGTATTGTGTAAGTTCTGGCCAGAGTTTTTCACATCAACCAGCCCATCAACATTTATCCAGGGCTCAAAGCCACATACTACAGGGCGTCTGAAGTTACTAAAGAAAGGCCAGATGGAAGATTCATGGTCAGTTTGGGGCTACACCTCCACGTGTCGCAAACAGGTCATAATACTCCAGTCAACATGTGTTGTACACATTGTATTATGGCAGACATCCAATACAAAGTGTGTTTTAGCGTTATTTGCCTCAGTCTGAACCTTTAAACTGAAAGGTTTTACAGATTTATAGTTCATATAAACAGGGATGCAAACGTCCTGAGAGGTCAAAAAGGCAATAAAGTCAGGAGAATTAATTTAGTTCCAGAATAACTTGAATACAGTGAAAACAAGGTGCGTGTCTCCTTACCTGCCACCAGGGCCGTAATCACGGTCATATGGAGGCGGACGTCCGTAAGGGTCGCCGGGTGGTGGGCCCCTGCTGTCGGACGATGGCATGTTGTTGTTTCCGGGTGGTGGGAAAAAGGCTGGATTGACATGAGGGGCTGGTGGGGGTCCTCCAGGCGGGGGTCCCTGCATATGAGGGGGTGGTGCGAGGCCAAGAGGGGGTCCTAAGGGACCAGGAGGGCGGGGAGGGAAGGGTCCTGGAGGGGGAAGGGCCTGTTGAGGGGGAGGGGGCCCAGGGGGAGGGCAGAATCCATGTGGGGGTGGGCCAGGAGGCATTGGACCCATTGGAGGTTGACCAAACTGACCAGGAAACATAACTGGTGGAGGGGGGCGGTCTCCTCTGTTTGGGGGTCCGCATAGGGGAGGCAGCAGAACCTGACCAGGTGGAGGGGGGCCAGGAGGTCCTGGAGGCCCAGGTGGACCTCCGCCAGGAGGACGGGGTGGTCCTGGCATACCTAAAGCAAAGACAAAGTGTTAGTAATCTATAGTAGGTTTGGGCGGTATACTGATAGTAGCTAAAAAAATGCAATAACAAACGTTTTAAAACGGTGCAATATTATCTTGTTGATAATTTATGTACCATAATCCAGTATAGTGCTAACAGCTAAATTTAACAGGATGTGACCTATTTATTTTTTTTTTTCTTAGATGAATGACTATTTGACAATTAAAATCTTTATATGGCCAAGTGTGATCACTGAAAAGCAGAAGGATTTCATTTAATTAAATAAACAGTCTGCATGCGCTGCACGCTTCAGAATTAACGAGAGGTGCCACTGTGCCCTCGGTTATACACTAGACACATACACAGGGCTGCTGCAGAGTTTTTCAAATCAAACTTAAGACCTTTTTCAAGACCTGAACAAATAAAATGAATACCGTATCCCCATACCGAAACAAACCAACACAATCTCAAAATAAATGATGGGGAGGGCTAGACAGAGGCTACAAGCCTCTTAAATTCCAGAGTCAGTTTATGATGCAACCAAACTGCCAATAACAAGGGGAAAGCACAAAGCAGCATCGTATCACCTCAGAAGGCCTTTATTAACCCCCTGGAACCATATGGATAACTTTTTTGGGCTTCAAAATCTAAGGTACCATTCACTCCCATTATAAAGCTTGGAAGAGATGGGATACATTTTAATATAACTCTGATTGTGTTTGGCAGAAAGAAGAAAGTCATGTACACCTAAGATGGTTGAGGGAGAGTAAATTATGGGTTAATTAAAATTTTTGGGTGAACTAACCATTTAAGGATCCGCGGGAACCCTAATACACCAATCACGTTTGATGCTCAATGCGGTATGTTCAGTGTTTGAGCAGCTGTGAACACTTATATGAATTTACATGAACACTCAGCATTTCATTTGGAATGTAGAGCTCATTAAAAACTACCTTCGAAACACAAAGTATCACCAAAATAAAAGCTCTGCTTAGCTAGATGGATAAAATTAAAATCACTGTGATAGAAAAAGTATTACTACGGTATAGACATTTTTTATATTCAAGGTAACAGCAATAACACAACTTTTAATAATTACTTAAAAATAATTGGTTTTATTATTATCATTATTTATTAAGAATAAGAAATATCACAAATGCAAAAGTACTGAATATTAGCAATATTAATTAATGTTTGCCTGTATACCGTGAAGCTCCGTTGGTGCAACATTTTATTTGACCAAAAACAAAATGTAAATTTTTTGGGGATAAAACATGGAATCTAGTCAAATTAAAATGGGAAAACACAGAATTTGAACCTGTAAGACTTTATGCCGTTATTTTAATCAAGTCCTTTTCTGTGTAATTTCAGGCTCTGTTGCCGACGTATCGATTTAGTATCGATACAGGGAGGTACCAGGGCAAATTTTTGGTATCGGAGCAACCCTAATATATACTAATGATGGCATCTTTAAAGCCACCATGAATTGTTTAATTGTTAAATTTGACATTTCCAAGGAACACAAAATATTCAACATGGAAAGATGTTGGGTGGGACTTGATTTGATCCATCCTGAATTGACTGGATTGTGTAAAGTGGGCATTACAAACTCAAGTATATACAAACCGAAATAAATGATGACCCGTGTCAGTGTTTTAATGTGTAGTTGACTGAAGTTTGTTGTGTTTACTGTTGTAATGTTTTATGCTGCCATTGTCCAAGACCCTCTCGAAAGGGACTAACCTGTTAAAATAAACAACGTCCCAATAGAGACTTACCAGGAAAGTGTGGTGGAGGTCCGCCAGGTCCAATCGGGCCCGGGAAACGGTCTCCTCCTGGACCAGGAGTGCCAGGAAAACGCCCTCGACCCCTGCCAGGAGGGAAACCACTGCGTAGCCCCAAACCTGGGGGCCCGGCCTTACCCTCTCCTGACATCTGCCCCGACTGTGTACCTGTGTGGATGAAAACAAATCTTAACATTGCAGAGCGCAAAACACTAGTTTATTAATAAAGAGAGTTTTCTTTTGTTGGACAGAAGACATCAGGTTCTCACTTTTTCGTGACTGCATCTCAAACTGGCTGAGCGACTGTTTATTGCATGGGGTGACGATTGGGTTTTGTCCGTGCAGCTCCCGTTTAGACAGCAGATCCATCAACTTCCTTGAAGAGGCATCAGAACCCACACAGACCAGAGCAAACCTGTTGAACACAGAATTTTAAACACTTGCCTCAATTCATTGATTAATTGGCTAGGCCAATCTACCAGCCTATCACTAATATGGACACCAAATGTTAACGGGGTGTAGGCACAGCTTTGTGTTCACTGACCCTTTAGACTGTCCGTTTGCTCTGTTTTCAAAAAACTTGAGCTCCAGCACATCATTGATGCCTATCGAGCGAATCGCATCTGTCAAATCCTCATCTGTGGTCCACTGTGAATGGAGAAAAAACACAAAATGCCTCCAGTCTGAAGCTCTTTTTTTTTGGGGGTTACCATGATGTGCAAACAGGTCATGTAACCCAAACAGATTCAAACGTATATTTAATTATTTTATACCACACAGGACTTACCCATGTGAGGTTTCCTATGTACAGAGCGATCCTTTTGCCAGTGTAGGTGTAGACGACATTTGGTGGAGCCCCTTTGGTATTCTCAGCGTTCCCCGGTGTAGGCAGGTTATCCAGGTAATCGCGGTCCTCTGGGGCATCCCCATTATTGGCAGATGGTGAGATGACATCATCGTACAGGTCAATCTGATCATGAATAGCATAATCTGATTCCTGTGACAAGGAAAGAGTAAAACATGAATCAACTCGGCAGTAAAAATGATTCACGCACCATGTCGACAAGCTCTAACATTTGCAATGCAAGCAACCTGCCTGGTCCAAAAAGGCCATTTATGATTAAGCTGCAAAAATATGGAGTTACACTTGTGCCACAATTCTGCATGCACAAAATTATAGTTCGAGCATGCAAAGAATGTCTGTGTGCACTAGGGTTGCAGCGGTATACCACAGTATGAAAATGAACAGTTATCATACCATGTACATTTGCTTATCTACGGTATTGAGAAAAACTAAATGCAATCGGACGGAGAATCTCACATGCACTTGCACATCTCCTCCTCAACTTGTGCGCCCTCACAATGAATTTATCTTTGCAAGAAGATAAATAACAAAACGGAGTTCAAGCATGTGCAAAATAACACTTAATGAGCTCAATATATATCTTGCACGTACAGAAAATGTTATACGTGCTCAAAATATCATCTTGGGCATACAAAAAATTGTGTGCCCAAAATATCATGTGTGTACAAATAATTTATTTTTGTGCACTCAAAAATCATCTTGCGTGTACAGAATTTGTGCGCTCAAAATATCATAATATAACTTTCCGCGTGCATAATTGTGACACATATATCCCCATAAAATAACAGCTCATACGGAAATCATAATAACCATGAGCACATTTACATGACCACCTAATTAGGATTACTTTCTATGAATTTTCCAATCATGGAAAGCACAATTTTAAAATAGTGGAAACTCTACAGGTGGTCGGACGGATCGAAAAATAAGAGGGCTTGGTGACGTCAGCCGAAAAGGAAAGTCGTTTCGAAGGCAGAATAAGTTGATACACTTTAATGGAATATTACGAAGACAAGTTTGCGGTTTTATTTCGAGTACTTTCGCTAACGTGACGTCAGGTATAAAAGTACATAATGCAGTTAAACAGACGCCAATGGTAAACACAGACAATTACATTGATGCCCTAATTTGAACCCTTACATCGGAAATTAATTAGCATTTTTAATAAAATCGAAGAGCAAACTGTGCAAAAATAAGTGTCCTTACAAGAGTCCCTTATTCTTCAAGAGCCGATTGAAATGTGAAAAATTATTATAGATTATATCGATCTGTTAAATTGATCAATCGCGAGAGGCCTGCAGGATTTGCGCGAGACAATAAACAATGAACGCACGCAATTAATTGCATTTCGCACCACACGCACGAGAAAAATTGCTAATATTAACAATGTAAGAAACACAGTCTTGGTGAATAATCACAAATAAACCGGATTACTATTTTAACCCTCAGTTTGTAAGTAAACTCGGTTTAGCGCAGCTAGTAGACGCCCCAACGATTCCCCAGACAGCGTTGCATGCTATAGGTGCCTTTAAATTAATATGTGCAAATTTAGGAGATTTAATGTGAGGCAAATAGAAAGAGTTAAAAGTAAAACCAACCTGATTAAACTCTTCTTCTACATCAGCGTAAATATCGATGTGGTCAACACCGTCCGCCATTTTCTGCTTCCTCCTCCTCCTCTGTGCGTGTAATTAATACGTCAACGCGTGAAGTCAGAAACACCCGCCAAAAACAACCGAGACTCGCCAAACTATTTCAAAACAATGGTCAGAACGTCCGTTTGAATTTTGTATATATATTTTTAAATAGTGAGTGATTATCACCAATTACATCATCATCCTCAAATAAAAATGTTTCTTATAAAATATTAAATCATTATTACAAAATAATGATCAAATATTATTATAGGCTTTTGATTGTGTTTAAATAGTTTAGAAGTAGCATTTTGTAATGTTTTTAAAATAAAACACAAAATGTAAAAAATACTTTATCAACACCAAATCATGGATGAATATGTACAGTATTCTATATATTTAACCATTAGAGTTTTATTAGGTACTGAAGCACTTTTCTGTCACATTGATCACTGCAAAAGTTAATGTTTGCGTTCATAATGCTATACAGCTTTCTTAATTATTATCAGTTTTGGGTAATTTACTCTAACAAAGTAATGAATTACTAACTACTAATTACATCTTCTACAGTGTAATTATATTACTAATTTCCCTGTCTGAAAAGTAATTGCATTACTTATTACTAATTACTTTCTAAAACCCTTATCAACCTCGACTAGATGAAAAATACAAGGATAGACATGAAACTGTTCTTTTAATTCTTTAAAATAAATAAAATAAATTGTTCATGAACTGGCCAAAGCATTTAAGGGGGCGGCGATATTTATTTAACACAATTACATCAGAAGTAACTGTAATTAAATTACTGAAAAATTAAGAGTAATCCCTTACTTTACTTTTTCGATGAAAAATTATTTAATTACAGTAATTAATTACTTAGTAATGCATTACACCCAACACTGTTTGTTACATTTAATAATAATCCTTAAACACATACCTGGTTTTTAAGTACCAAAAGTGTATAGGGACTTTAGAGACCCAAGGTATGTACATTGCTTTTTTCGCACCCATAAATAATAAATTTCTTTATGATCATATCTATTTAAGTTTACATGTCACCTGATGTCTATTTATTTGTTAATAACAAGATAAATGGGTACTATATTCATACAAATAAATATTATAAGTTGATTTTCTGTACAACAATCAATTATCAACAATGGTGTATCAGTATTTTATTTGCATGTATACGTACATATTTTACTTGATATTTCTTACTCAAGGTGGTGCTGGTGTTTCAGTGATTGATTTGATTTACATTTGGCATTGCTAGCTGACATAGAAACAACAATTAAATAAACTATAGCAAGTGTAACACATGAACAGTATGATATGACTATTGTCATTTGGGTGTACTGCTGAAATAATGCAAGTTGTGTGTCAGACTCAATAAGTGTCTGAGAAAATATGTTTGTGTAATTTAGGTGTAGCTGAAGTGTAGATTATGTGTAGGTCAATATGTGTGTGACAGCCAGTTGCATCATGAAATTTCAGTGAAAGTGAAAATAACTAATCTTGTTCTAGATTTGTCCTAATTTGTTGCATTATCTCTTTGAATTATGAAACATAAAACATAAAAATGTATTAAAATATATTTTATTTTATTATTTGCTAATTGTCTTGAAAATATTTTGGAAATGTGACATTATCTGAGCATTTTGTTGCATTTTTGATCTAAAGATCTGGATATGTAAGCGTGTTTGGGAAAATTGCCATGCATCTTTCTCAATCTAATTTAATTTTTTTAAGGAATCCCCCACATTGTTTTAGAAAAGAAAATGGCACGCTTTGTACGAAGCATTTTTCCTAGACTAAAGTTTGTGCAGACTCTTAATTTGAAAAACACATCAAGTTCCGCTAGAGAGCTTAGTGAAGACGACTTCACGCCGCAACATCTGGACGCTTTCATTGAAGAAAACACATTTTGAGCTTAATGGCAGTTAGATACAGTAATTCAGTTCAGTTCAAAACTGTACTTATTTTATATAAACCAATACGAATATAACTCTTGACCCTCTTTATACTATGTTTAAGAGGATGGCTGAATTTGGTCCAGATTCAGGGGGACGAGTGAAGGTGGCTACAGTATGATGCGGCTAATGTTTATGCCATTGTTTTGATCTGAAATGTTGTGGCAGAATTGATTATAGAGTAATTGATTTATAATAGCTATAATTTATTATGTGAACTTTATCTCCAGGGAGTGACTCTCGTGAAACCCATCGTGTTTGGAAACGTTGCGCGATATTTTGGCAAGAAAAGAGAAGAAGATGGTCACACTCATCAGTGGACAGTTTATGTGAAGCCCTACAGAAATGAGGTTAACAACTAACTAGTTTAATTTTAAGTGGTGTATATTAATATTAAGTCAGCAAAATAAAAGTTTAAACTGGTATACTGACATTTTTCCTTCTGATATTTTCAGGACATGTCTGCTTATGTCAAAAAAATACAGTTCAAATTGCATGAAAGTTATGGGAACCCTTTAAGAGGTGTGCAATTCAACATATATTATATATATATATATATATTATAATTATTATTATAGTATAATCAGTGTTGGGTAAGTTACTAAAAGTAAAAGTTAAAAAAGTAATTAATTACTAACTACTAATCGCATCTTCTACAGTGTAATCAGATTACTGTACTAATTACTCTGTCTGAAAAGTAACTGCATACTTAACTTATTACTAATTACTTTCTAAAACCCTGATCAAGATTAAAAATACAAGGATAGACATGAAACTGTTCTTTTAATTCTTTCAAATAAATCATATACAATCAAATAAATTATTCATGAACTGGCCAAAGAATTTAAAGGGGCGGCGTTACATTAGAACGCATACATTTTAACGTTAGATGTTAAATTTTGATTTTAAATTCACTATTGTTTATATAGAATTGTTCTTGAGTATATATAGAAGTAACTGTAATTAAATGACTGAAACATTAAGAGTAATAAATGTAATTTGATTACAGTAAATAATTACTTAATAATGCATTACACCCAACACTGAGTATAATGTCATTGTACTATAATGTTGTTGTTAATAAAACCCAGTATTCTTGTTTCAGTGGTTACAAAGCCACCGTATGAGATCACAGAGACTGGATGGGGAGAATTTGAGATCATCATAAAAATCTTCTTCATCGATCCAAATGAGAGACCGGTGAGATGCGATACATGACTTTCCTTCTCTCATTGAAAATGAATACAACTTTGGGCATAACGGTCCATAAATGCAGAAGATTGATGTTGTGCTATTGTTTTTGCAGGTCACCTTGTATCATCTTCTGAAGCTGTTCCAGTCAGACTCCAGTGCCATGCCAAAGAAGACCGTTGTATCTGAGTTCTACGACGAGATGGTGCGAAGTTGATCAGAGCAGCACGAATTGACAATACGGAGTAGCAAATAATCTTAAAGGGACAGTTCACCCAAAAATGAAAATTCTCTCATCATTTACCTTCATGCTATCCCAGATGTGTATGACTTTCTTTCTTATGCAGAACACAAATTTAGATTTTTAGAAGGATATTTCAGCTCTGTAGGTCCAAACAATGCAAGTGAATGGTGGCAAGATCAAAAAAGCACATAAAGACAGCATAAAAGCAATCCATATGACTCCAGTGGTTTAATCCATGTCTCCAGAAGCACTATGATATGTGTGGGTGAGAAACTGATCAATATTTAAGTCCTTTTTTTTACTACAAATTCTTCTCCTTGCCTGTAGGTGGTGAAATGCACAAAGAGTGCGACCCGCCAAAAACAGAAGAAAGTGAAAGTGGAGATTTATAGTAAAAAAAGGACTTATATATTGATCATGTTGCTTCTGAAGATATTGATTTAACCACTGGAGTCGTATGCATTGTTTGGACCTATAGAGCTAAAATATGCTTCTAAAAATCTTAGTTTGTGTTCAGCAGAAGAAAGTAAGTCATACATATGTGGGATGGCATGAGGGTGAGTAAGTGATGACAACGCAAATTTTATTTTTGGGTGAACTGTCCCTTTAAATGATGCTGGCTTTAAGGATAGTACATCAATAATCTGTTTTAAACATGGTGTGCAATGACTGCTCTCTCTTTCTATGTAGATATTTCAAGATCCTACAGCCATGATGCAACAGCTTCTAAACACCACCAGACAGCTGACATTAGGCGCTTACAAACACGAGACAGAGTGTAAGTCACTTATATACCTTTATAGCTCCTAATGGACAGCTTTAAACAAGACGGTGTAAATACTAAGAGATGCATACCTAATAAACAGTACTTTTATATCCTGTGTTAACAATCATGATCTAAACATTCAATGTTCTTGCAGTTGCAGAGTTGGAATTGCGAACACGAGAAAAACTGGAGGCAGCGAAGAAGAAGACGAGTCTGGAGATCACAGAGCTGAAGGAGCGATTGAAAGCTTCCAGAGAAAACATCAACTTTCTGAAGGGAGAGATACGGAGACTGGAGGAGGACGACCAGATGAAAGAGCACTGAGGACTTTCACAACATCAAATGTGTCTGTCCCGTAGCGTAACTGTGGACATAATGAAGAAAGACTGAACCGTCGCGCTTGACATTTGCGGGATTTGCTTTATAAGAGAAAACATTTGCTGGATGGATCGTTTCAGTTTTGAATGTGTATGTCATAACATGGGATGGCCTTTTTTAACCACAAACACAAACTCTGAGTATTCATTGAGACTTTGAGTTCACATCTACTTGACAAAAGTGCATTTTTGTATGAATAAAACATTTTCTTTCTTACAAAATTTGTTTTTGTAACTTTTATTTTTCCAGTTGAATTTTTCCTTAATAAATCAGAAATCAGAATGAGATTTATTGCCAAGTATGCTTACACACACTCACACACACATGCACACACACTCACACACACACACACACTGACACATGCATATACATACACACACACACACACAGACACATGCACATACACACACACACTGACACATGCATATACATGCACACACAAACACAGACACATGCACATACACACACAAACACATACACACTCACAAACACATGCGCATACACACACATACACAGACACACTCACACATGCACATACACACACAAACTCAGACACATACACACACACACTCACAGACACATACACACATCCACACACTGACACATGCATATACATGCACACACACACACAAACTCACACACACTCACAGACACATGCACATACACACATACATACACACACAAACACATGCACACTCACACACACAGGCACACACACATACACAGACACACTCACAAACACACAGACACATGCACATACACACACAAACTCACACAAAGACACATGCACATACACACACAGACACATGCACACACACACACACATTCACACACTCACAAACACACACATGTTGGTCTACCTATCATTATGAGGACTTTCCATAGACATAATGACTTTTATACTGTATAAACTATAGATTCTATCCTCTAAACCTAACACAACCCCTAAACCTAATCATCACAGAAAACCTTCTGCATTTTTACATTTTCAATAAAACATTGTTTAGTATGATTTTTAAGCGATTTGAATTATGGGGACACTAGAAATGTCCTCATAAATCACATTTATATACATAATACCCTTGTAATTACTAATTTGTAACTTACAAAATTGTCCTCGTAAATCACAAAAACACGCACACGCAAACACACATACACACACATACACATGCACACTCACAAACACACACACACAGACACATGCACAAACACACACAAACACAGACACATGCACATACACACACAGACACATGCACATACACACACATACACACACACACAGACAGACACATGCACATACACACACACATTCACACACTCACAAACACACACACACGCAAACACACATACACACACACATACACACACAAACACACACACACAAGTAATTTGTATGGGTGGGTAAAATCAGGGACGGATTACAGACCGATTAATTCATCATAATGTTAAATGATATAGTCTTTGACTTTGTGTCGATGAAGGGGTTCTTCCAGGGGCGTCGGACTGGGGGGGTAAAGGGTACCGAGTACCCAGGGCCCGAGGCAGGGGGGGCCCCTTAGAAGTCAGTTTTCTATACATACATATTTGGTACGGGGGCCCAGCAAGATGGTTTGTACCCAGGGCCCAAAATTTGGTGCTACGCCCCTGGGTTCTTCTGCTTTACTGATGGGGGTACTTAATGGCAAGGGCGTAGCATCCGTGCGGGACGTGGGGAAAACGTCCCCCGGTTTCTTTAAAAAAGGTGATTTCTGTCCCCCCGCACTTTTCCAAGCTAAACCCATACCAAGTCCAAATGGTGGATTTATACATTATGTTTTGCGTTTTGTTACTTTGGGCTGATTGAGCGACCTTCCAGCCAATCACAGGTGAGTTTCATGAGCCGAAACAACCCTTACGTAACAGCCGTCAGTCAGACAGTCTAATCAACGTCGCTCCGTTCATCTCTACAAAGTTTCTTTCAACAATGCTCATTAATTCATGTATTTTATCAGCATTGATGTTGATCTAAATGAGTAATCTAGAGTAATACACAAATGAGAGTTATTAATCTGCATATCGTTCTTGATTGGCAGCATTACGTGAAATGCACTGCAGAGAAAAAACAAAGGACAATCCTTCTGTTAAACACATTGTAAGTGGAGTTTATATCAGCGCACAAGTCTTCATTAAGTGGTGCTTTTACATCATGTTTGTGAGGGAATAGTGTGATTGGCAATTTAAGCAGATTAGTAGATCTGTGTTAAATATGTAAAGCTGTGTTTAATGTCAGCTCCTGTTATTTATTTCTATGTTCGTGTGCAGTCGATAAACTGTATATAAGACTATTATTGTTGTCTTTTGAGAGAAGTTATGCTCAGCAGTCAGGGGCGCCTTAATGCACAGGCTTATACGGATTGAAGCCCAGGGGCCTACAACTCCCACAGGACCCAGGTTGCAGCCATGGGGCCCATTTTCCCCATCCATGTTCGCGGGAGGAGCATGTTTAAACGCTTTTAGCGGGAGACGTGGTTGTTGACATGGTGACAGTGCACAACCCTTAACGACATCTGTGTAGTGCTTGTTCAAAGCACAGTAGCCCCCCTCCTCCCTCCCCAGATCCACAAATGGAAGGGGACATCTGCGGACCAGAGAGCCCGTGGGACCAAAGGTACCTTAAAGCGCCCGTCAGCAGCTTACAAACTGTAGGGAAATGAGAGATTTGCTTTGTTCTTATAATGCTCAAAAACTTCTACTAAAGTCTCTTTGTAGGTCTGTAGACAAACACATTTTAAAGGATTAACATTTTCTTTTGATCGTTGATTCAGTGACCAACTCATTTCACACAGGACACTCATTTGTCACCTGCTGGCATCACCAGAAATGGTCACTGAATCATTAAATGGACCTGAATGTTTTTTAGTGAACGTATTCAAAACACTCGAGCCATTTGGATACATTTAAATCCCACAATGCACAAACACAGAGTAAAAATACAATTGTGCACATGCATAGTGTTAAGCTTGAGCTCTTTTATTGTCATGTGTGAAACAAAAGCAAATGCTCTACAAGATTTTAATACTGCAATTATGTTGCAATACTTGAATCTTTAAAACACAAAAGGTTGGGAAACTGGCTAAAGAGACTTCGATTTAAAAGATGTTGTGCTTTTTGGCTCCACAAGAGGTTGATAAAGTGCAATCATAACAGCACCTTCATCCTAAAAATACCAGTGGTCAGTTATTGCAACCCTCTTCTGAGATTTGTCTATAAGAGTTCATAAATAGGTGGATGAATTTTTCATCTAGAGGGTAAAATATAAATATAAACCATAAAAATGGAAAAATGTGCAAGATAGGTTAAAAATAACCCATCTTGCACATTAACTTTTTAATTCACATATCAATTAAACATTATTCTAGTAATAAAACAAAAATGAAATTTAAAAACTAAACAAAACCACATGTTACGATTCATGTTGGGAAACCATAAAGGGTCTATATAATCTTTTCACTTTGCTCAAGGAAGCCTTTAATATTCTTTTTATGAGTATAGACGCTGATTATCACCCCTGGAGTCGCGAGTTCGAATCCAGGGCGCACTGAGTGACTCCAGTCAGGTCTCCTAAGCAACCAAATTGGGCCGGTTGCTAGGGAGGGTAGAGTCACATGGGGTAACCTCCTCGTGGTCATGATTAGTGGTTCTCGCTCTCAGTGGGGCGTGAGTTGTGGTGAGTAGCATGAGCCTCCACATGCTGTGAGTCTCCGCGGTGTCATGCACAATGAGTCACATGATAAGCTGAATCTTGTCCTCTGCCACCCGAATTGAGGCGAGTAACCACAAGAACATACTAAGTAGTGGGAATTGGGCATTCCAGATATGGTTCCAGAATTAAAAAAAAAGGGTTCTATTTAGAACCTTTTAGGGGTTCCAAATATGAAGCGAACGAGAACCATTTTGAGTTCTATATGGAAGAGTGTTGCCAATATGCTGGTTATAATCAGTATACACTGTTAATAGTTCTGTAAGACCATTTGATTACTTTCAGTCTGATGTAATATTCTTAAAGGTGCAGTATGTAAACATTTTCAAGCAATTTAAAAAATGAGCCCTTCCCGGACTTCCTAGGTTGCCTATTAATGCCTGTAGACTGATTTTCATGTGAAGGGAGCGGAAAATCCAAAGGATGTGACATTTAAGCATGCTCCCGAGAGCCTTGGCTCAGTAATACCTTCTCTTCCGCTATTCAACAGAGACAACAAACTGCAACACTAGGCAACGTTATCTTAGAAATGGAATCCAGCAAATATCTGGCTCGATGATTTTTGTTTTTGGCAACATTCAGAGTAAATTCTAGACTGTTGTACGTGAAAATCCAAGGACATCAGCAGTTACAGAAATACTCAAACCAGCCCATCTGGCAGCTACAATCATGCCATGGTCCAAATCACTGAGATCACATTTTTTCCCCATTCTGATAGTTGATGTGAACATTAACCGAACCACCAGATTATGCACTGCACTGCTGCCACACAATTAGCTGATTCGATAATCACATTGTTGGTGCCAGACGGGCTGGTTTGAGTATTGCAGTGGTAATCGAAATGCCCCCCTGAAAAATATTTGATTTAATAAAGCATGACAAAAAATTCAAGCTTCAATAAGAATAACAAAAAACACACCTACATATTCAGTAGTAAGCATATCAAAAATAAGCATTAATATAGATTCACTGTTCACCAAATAACGATGGATTTATTAAGATGTTACTAAGACAACAAAGTGTTCTCCGCCATGATTGTTGTTTTGCCATTAGCTCCGCCCTAATCTCTATGGAGTTATACTTGTGCCACAATTCTGCACACACAAAATTATATTTAGAGTGCACAAAAATTGTTTACAATATTTTGAGCATACAAAAAGTTATTTTGCACGCAGAGTGGGTAGGAGGAGAAAGCAAAATGTAAGAATTCTGAGCAAATTCACATTCAAATAAACTTTTCAAATAAAATTTTGTTTGCTCTAATTCATCTTGTGCACACAGAAAAATATTTGTGCATTCAAAATATCATCTTGCGCATGCAAAATTACTTTTTGTTTGCTCAATTTCATCTTGTGCACGCAGAATCTTTTTTTTGTGCATTCAAAATATCATCTTGCGCGTGCAAAATAACATTTTGTTTGCTCTATTTTATCTTGTGTGCGTGCAGAAACATTTTAGTGCACTCAAAATATCATCCTGCATGTGCAAAATAACTTTTTGTTTGCTCTATTTCATCATGTGCGTGCAGAAACATTCATGTGTGCTCAAAATATCATCTTAACCATGCAAAATTACTTATTGTTTGCTCTATTTCATCTTGTGTATGCAGAAACATTTATGTGCGCACAAAATTTAATCTTGCGCATGCAGAAAATTTTTTGCACTCACAATTTCAACTTGCGCGCGCAGAATTGTGGCATATATTTAACTCCATAGCTGCTGGCCTGAAACTGCTGTGACGTATGACTCTGCGGCTCTGCAGATGGATACTATTGAACCTTGTAAGCTTATTTTTGGTAGAGGGGTTCTGGTAATGGGGCAGCTCTCTCTCTTTCTCTCTCTTGGGCCTGATGAGAGTCAGAACGGAGCTGCTCGAGCTCACATTGGATCTGTTGCAGTTCATCAAGCGAAATTAGAATTTATTTAGACAAAAATCACAACGAAAACAACCAGGCTTCACGTATCGGTCGGGATTACCTTTTTAAGTGTTTCCTCCTCTTCTTTTTCCTGTTTCTGGAGTGTGAGCGATGGAGAGATGGATAAGTTTAGCTGGTTTTGGTCTGTGTGAGGGAGTTTCATTCGGGCGATGAGTCCTGTGAAGAGATTTCATACATCTGACTGGAAAAACACGTTTATTGGCCTCATCTACACGCATGATATGACTATAGTAAGTACACATTTACTTCATATTTCATAACATTAAAACCGCTTTGCTGTTATTAGTTATTAGCTGGCTACGTAATTAGCATAGTAGCTTCGCTTACTATTATATAATACAAACAAAACAATACTTTGGGGCTTATATTTTCTCTTTTGGGTCGGTTAATTTGGTGTAAAACAGAGATTAAAACTTATATTTTCTCTAGTGTAAGAAAGTGTGACCCCGACGTGTTAAAGCATGTGTGTTTCAATAAACTCAAATCAAAGTAGCCTATACCTACAAATAATACGAAAAAATAAATAAAAAATAAAATTAGAAATGTTTGGTAACATTGTATATGCGTTATAATACTTACGTATTCATATATTATAATGCATTATAATACTTACCTATTCATATATTATAATGCATTTTAATACTTAGCTATTCATATATTATAATGCATTTTAATACTTAGCTATTCATATATTATAATGCATTTTAATACTTACTTATTCATATATTATAATGCATTTTAATACTTAGCTATTCATATATTATAATGCATTTTAATACTTACTTATTCATATATTATAATGCATTTTAATACTTAGCTATTCATATATTATAATGCATTTTAATACTTGCATATTCATATATTATAATGCATTTTAATACTTAGCTATTCATATATTATAATGCATTTTAATACTTAGCTATTCATATATTATAATGCATTTTAATACTTACCTATTCATGTATTATAATGCATTTTAATACTTACATATTCATATATTATAATGCATTTTAATACTTAGCTATTCATATATTATAATGCATTTTAATACTTACCTATTCATGTATTATAATGCATTTTAATACTTACATATTAATATATTATAATGCATTTTAATACTTAGCTATTCATATATTATAATGCATTTTAATACTTAGCTATTCATATATTATAATGCATTTTAATACTTACCTATTCATGTATTATAATGCATTTTAATACTTACATATTAATATATTATAATGCATTTTAATACTTACCTATTCATATATTTTAATGCATTTTAATGCTTACCTATGCATATATTTTAATGCATTTTAATGCTTACCTATTCATATATTTTAATGCATTTTAATACTTATATATGAATATATTTTAATGCATAATAATACTTACCTATGCATATATTTTAATGCATTTTAATACTTACATATTATTATATTTTAATGCATAATAATACTTACCTATGCATATATTTTAATGCATTTTAATGCTTACCTATGCATATATTTTAATGCATAATAATACTTACCTATGCATATATTTTAATGCATTTTAATGCTTACCTATGCATATATTTTAATGCATAATAATACTTACCTATGCACATATTTTAATGCATTTTAATACTTACCTATTCATATATTATAAAGCATTTTAATGCTTACCTATGCATATATTTTAATGCATTATAATACTTACCTATTTATAGATTATAATGCATTATTAGTTTCTACAAATCTCACAATTATAGTAAAAAAAGACTTAAATATTGCTCAATATTGGTCAATTTCTCACCCTCACCTATGATATTGCTTCTGAAGTTATAGATTTAACCACTGGTGTCATATTGGATTACTTTTATGCTGCCTTTATATGCTTTTTTGAGCGGTAAACCTTTGATCACAATTCACTTGCATTGTAAGGACGTACAGACCATTCTTTAGCTTGCTATAATAAACATGTTTTAAAGCACCGTTCCATTCACATTAACTGCTATATAGACATTTTGTCACATTTTAGCAATCTTTTATTCAACATTTCTTTATACATGTTCCATCTAATGATTTGTAAACAATGTTCAGTATCAGTGCACCTTTAAGTAGTACTAACAGTCAGCTTTTATCGGTGTGATTCGTAACACTCCACCACCAGCATTCATTCTCAGAGCTCCATAAGGATTTAGTGGTTTCTAGAACCCAGCCTGAAGCCTGACCATGCTAAAGTAACCGTTTAGCCGATTCTTACTTGTTGACCCAGGTGGACATGCCTCACGTGACAAGGATCTGGAAGTTCAACAGCACTTTTGAGCAATGCAAATGTAAAATTTTGTGAATTTTGAGTAAATAGTGTGAAATACGTTTTTTTGCAATTTGGTGTGTATCGCATTTGCACTCTTTAAATTGTTTTATCTATCAGCATTAAACTGGCTATCGGCTATCCTACTTTCCTACTTCGGCATTTGACCACTAATAATGAATACAATGACTGGAGACCTGCCCATCAAAGAAACCTTCTTATAAGATTGATATGCGTCTAGATGGCATGGAGCTTATTGGTACATATTTGGCACGTTTGTAATGGGTGTGGTGTATTTTAGGTCACATCTGAAGTCATGGCAGTTAACTAAAATGATTGCACTTAAGTGAAGAAACTTTGGGTGTGATGACAAAGAAAAACCACAACCTTTTTTCACACTGATATGTGCGGTTCAAGGATTCTACAAGTCTGAGTAGAAACCTAAAGGTAAGTGGCTTGAGGGCAACTCTTCATGCTACAAATGTGCTTGTGTTGATAGATGTGAAGATTAAGATGGAAAAGCCAGATTGCATGGCTACAGATCATAAGAGTAGTCTGTTAACAGCGTGCAGAATACACAGTGTAACACATGCTACCTCAGTCTGTGTTTGTGCTGTTTGTCCAGTGACTCAGCACTGCCTTTATTGGTCCCGTTATTACATTTTACATTTTCTCGGGCACAATTCACATTATTTACTCTTATCAGCAGAACGATGCTTGGAATGCATTAACTTGTCTATATTCATTTTGGGATTTGGGAACGTGAAAGTAAACGTTTATGACTGTTAAGCATTTAATAGTGTTGTGTGTCAATTAGTGGTTGAGTGATTTGGGTTTTTCAATTGCAGATACTGATATCTAGAGAGAACACTGACGAATAGTTGATGTAATGCTGACCTGTAGGATACATAACGTTGTAATTACAGTAAATAAGATCTACAAAAAATAGCTGAAATGAAACAAGCACTTACAGTGGCAAGAAAAAGTATGTGAACCCTTTGGAATTAACTGCATTTGTGTATACGTTTGTCTTAAAATATGGTTTTAAATTTTAATAACTTTAATAACACACATTATTGTATTGTTTGTGTACATATCGAATACATCATTCAAACATTTACAGTGTAGATTGGAAAAAGTATGAACCCCCAGGCTAATGACATCAACAAAGCTAATTAGAGTCAGGAGTTCGCAAACCTGGCTTCCAGTTAACAAAACGAGATTGTAGGTGTCGATTAGTTTGCTATTCACAAGAAGCATCTGCTGATGTGGACCATGCCTTGTAAGAGCTTAGATATTCATCTGCACACTTAGACAAATTGTCTACAAATGGAGGTGATTTAGTACTATATGTACTCTCTCTAGAAGTGGCCGTTAGATATTCATCTGTCCACAGTTAGACAAACTGTCTATAAATGGAGGTGATTTAGTACTATAGGTACTCTCTCTAGAAGTGGCCGTTAGATGTTCATCTGTCCACAGTTAGACAAATTGTCTATAAATGGAGGTGATTTAGTACTATAGGTACTCTCTCTAGATGTGGCCGTTAGATATTCATCTGCACACTTAGACAAATTGTCTATAAATGGAGATGATTTAGTACTATAGGTACTCTCTCTAGAAGTGGCCGTTAGATATTCATCTGCACACTTAGACAAATTGTCTATAAATGGAGATGATTTAGTACTATAGGTACTCTCTCTAGAAGTGGCCGTTAGATATTCATCTGTCCACAGTTAGACAAATTGTCAATAAATGGAGATGATTTAGTACTATAGGTACTCTCTCTAGAAGTGGCCGTTAGATATTCATCTGTCCACAGTTAGACAAATTGTCAATAAATGGAGGTGATTTAGTACTATAGGTACTCTCTCTAGAAGTGGCCGTTAGATATTCATCTGCACACTTAGACGAATTGTCTATAAATGGAGGTGATTTAGTACTATAGGTACTCTCTCTAGAAGTGGCCGTTAGATATTCATCTGTCCACAGTTAGACAAATTGTCTATAAATGGAGGTGATTTAGTACTATAGGTACTCTCTCTAGAAGTGGCCGTTAGATATTCATCTGCACACTTAGACAAATTGTCTATAAATGGAGATGATTTAGTACTATAGGTACTCACTAGAAGTGGCCGTTAGATATTCATCTGCACACTTAGACAAATTGTCTATAAATGGAGGTGATTTAGTACTATATTAGGTACTCTCTCTAGATGTGGCCGTTAGATATTCATCTGCACACTTAGACAAATTGTCTATAAATGGAGATGATTTAGTACTATAGGTACTCTCTCTAGAAGTGGCCGTTAGATATTCATCTGTCCACAGTTAGACAAATTGTCAATAAATGGAGGTGATTTAGTACTATAGGTACTCTCTCTAGAAGTGGCCGTTAGATATTCATCTGCACACTTAGACGAATTGTCTATAAATGGAGATGATTTAGTACTATAGGTACTCACTAGAAGTGGCCGTTAGATATTCATCTGCACACTTAGACAAATTGTCTATAAATGGAGGTGATTTAGTACTATATTAGGTACTCTCTCTAGATGTGGCCGTTAGATATTAATCTGTCCACAGTTAGACAAATTGTCTATAAATGGAGGTGATTTAGTACTATAGGTACTCTCTCTAGAAGTGGCCGTTAGATATTCATCTGCACACTTAGACAAATTGTCTATAAATGGAGGTGATTTAGTACTATATTAGGTACTCTCTCTAGATGTGGCCGTTAGATATTCATCTGCACACTTAGACAAACTGTCTATAAATGGAGGTGATTTAGTACTATAGGTACTCTCTCTAGAAGTGGCCGTTAGATGTTCATCCGTCCACAGTTAGACAAACTGTCTATAAATGGAGGTGATTTAGTACTATAGGTACTCTCTCTAGAAGTGGCCGTTAGATATTCATCTGCACACTTAGACGAATTGTCTATAAATGGAGATGATTTAGTACTATAGGTACTCACTAGAAGTGGCCGTTAGATATTCATCTGCACACTTAGACAAATTGTCTATAAATGGAGGTGATTTAGTACTATAGGTACTCTCTCTAGAAGTGGCCGTTAGATATTCATCTGTCCACAGTTAGACAATTTGTCTATAAATGGAGGTGATTTAGTACTATATTAGGTACTCTCTCTAGATGTGGCCGTTAGATATTCATCTGCACACTTAGACAAATTGTCTATAAATGGAGGTGATTTAGTACTATATTAGGTACTCTCTCTAGATGTGGCCGTTAGATATTCATCTGTCCACAGTTAGACAAATTGTCTATAAATGGAGGTGATTTAGTACTATAGGTACTCTCTCTAGAAGTGGCCGTTAGATATTCATCTGTCCACAGTTAGACAAATTGTCTATAAATGGAGGTGATTTAGTACTATATTAGGTACTCTCTCTAGATGTGGCCGTTAGATATTCATCTGCACACTTAGACAAATTGTCTATAAATGGAGATGATTTAGTACTATATGTACTCTCTCTAGAAGTGGCCGTTAGATATTCATTTGTCCACAGTTAGACAAATTGTCAATAAATGGAGATGATTTAGTACTATATGTACTCTCTCTAGAAGTGGCCGTTAGATATTCATCTGTCCACAGTTAGACAAATTGTCTATAAATGGAGATGATTTAGTACTATATGTACTCTCTCTAGAAGTGGCCGTTAGATATTCATCTGTCCACAGTTAGACAAATTGTCTATAAATGGAGGTGATTTAGTACTATATTAGGTACTCTCTCTAGATGTGGCCGTTAGATATTCATCTGTCCACAGTTAGACAAATTGTCTATAAATGGAGGTGATTTAGTACTATAGGTACTCTCTCTAGAAGTGGCCGTTAGATATTCATCTGTCCACAGTTAGACAAATTGTCAATAAATGGAGATGATTTAGTACTATAGGTACTCTCTCTAGAAGTGGCCGTTAGATATTCATCTGTCCACAGTTAGACAAACTGTCTATAAATGGAGGTGATTTAGTACTATAGGTACTCTCTTTAGAAGTGGCCGTTAGATATTCATCTGTCCACAGTTAGACAAACTGTCTATAAATGGAGATGATTTAGTACTATAGGTACTCTCTCTAGAAGTGGCCGTTAGAAATTCATCTGTCCACAGTTAGACAAATTGTCAATAAATGGAGATGATTTAGTACTATAGTGTTTTTTTTGGACTGATAAACTAAGGTTTAATTCTTTGGGATAAACACACAGCACTACATATGGCATAAAAAGGGCAACGCATACGACATGAAAACATCGATGGAGTGAGCATCATGATTTGGGGCTGCTTCGAGTCCTGGAGCGCTTGCCATCATCGAGGGAAAAATTAATTCACAAGTTTATCAAGATATCCAACAGGATTATGTCAGGGTGGCTGTGCGTCAGCTGAAGCTCAATAGAAGTTGCAGCAGGATAGTGACACCACAGAATGGCTTCAAAAAAAGAAAATGCACCTTGTGAAGTGTCCCATTCAGAGCCCAATAGAGGTGCCGTGGAATGACCTCAAGAGAGCCGTTCACACCAGACATGCTGCGAATATGGCTGAGCTGAAGCAGTTCTGTGAGGATGAATTTTGTGCAGGTCAAATCCGCAGCTACCGGATACACTCGGTTGAGGTTATTGCTGCCAAAGGAGGATTGACCAGTTATTAAATCCAAGGGTTTGCTTACTTTATCCACAGCACTGTGAATGTTTAATGGGACGTGTTTGATAAAGACATGAAAGATTATTATTGTTTGTGTGTTGTTAGCATAAGCACATTGTGTTTGTCTATAGTTGTGAATTAGAGGAAGATGAGATCCCATTTTATGGACAATGAATGACATTTATTAATCTGTTCATTCCAGAGGGTTTCCATACCATTTCTTGCCACAAAATATTAATTTAAATGTTTTTTTGAAAACAAATTATTTCCTTTGACGATGCTGTCGATAGGCTAGATTTTGGAACTGGCACTAATAGAATGGGCACTTTGCACATGGGTTGTTGCTTATGTTTTATCAATGATAAATAAAGTATTTAGCATAGTTTTAGGTGGTTTGCCACCTTCCTCACTTAAGTGAGCTTGGCTAAGTTTTTTGGTTAAACGGAACTCATCAGGAACTTGTTAGAGTTGATACGGTTGTATGTGTTTATGCATGGCAGAAAAAAAAAATTATACTCAGATTAAAATGTATCGGCTTTGAGACAATTCTGAGTTCTGTAGAATAAAGGAAGAGTTGTGAAGGGCGTCCAGGTCTTTTCAGTGGCTCAGTTTGCAGTGAAATAGCTTCATTTAGCATTTCTGTAATTCTTTGATCAGAATATCCATGTTGGAAGAATTGTGCTGAATCATCATTGGAAGAATCATTCAACAATGAGACGGAGAGCCAGAACCATTCATCACATAACCTTCAGTTTGCGATTTGAACAGTAAAGCTCCTTTTGTTTGTTAAGGTTTTAGAGTAAACTTTAAAGTTGAACTGAAGAATATCTCACACTCAACTCCTTGGAGCATTTTAAGGGAGTAACTTGGGCAAATGTGAATAACCCAGCCACAATTGACTTTACCTGGCATTCAATTATAATCCAGTGTTTCCATAATATGCATTCAACATTAGCGCTGAAATTTCACATGGTTCATAAATATCCTTGAGGCAACGCAACGCTTAGTATGCGCTTTCTACACTGCTTCTAGTCGTGATGTTTCTTTCGTGAACATAACAGTCTTTTTGAACGAATCAAAAAGCAAACAAATCGTTCTTGTTCTCCTCCATACACCAACTCATATTTCTCGTTCACTAACATCTCTCGCTATTAAATTCAACGAGCGCTAGTTTGAAGCACGAGACCACTTTAGTGGCTTTTCATGCCTGTAAAGACTGACTATAGCACGAGCCAACAGCATTCGAGTGCGGGCTGTGAAGGAGCATATCTTTGATTTACATTGACACTTAACAACTGCACCCTTCACTGTAGGAGCGAGGATTAGGATCTGTTGACCGACTGAAGGAGAGGAGGGGATTTGTCCTTTGTCAATCATTTGCTTTGGTAATCTCATTCAGGGAGAGAAAGTGGTTGGATGAATTATGAGTTAAAGTGACTGATGACTTCACAATGACATCAGGAGGCAATTGAACCAATTATTATTAATTATAGTCTAATATTGTTTTCTTTTTGTATAGTCATGCACAGCAGTTCACAAAATCATAGCTATGCTTTGTTGTCATTGGTGGGGAAAATGCTGATGATACTTTTAACACACTCTGATACATTTAAAGTATTATTGGACTTGTTTCGGTTGTGAACGACTCAGTGCTTTATCAATTGTTTAATTTCTTACTCAAAACACATAAAAGATGTTTATTTGATGGCAAACACTGGTTAAGGTGTGATTTACAAAAATGGTCACAAAACAAATCCGTGAACAAATCTAATATCACTTTTCCACGGCACGTTACGGTTCGACTCGACTCTTTACATTTCTGAGCTTGCATTTCCACTGCCTAGTGCCGCCTCAATGTGGTTGGGATTATAGGCTGATCGTCATAATTGCGCCACCTCTACTGCCGTGACATCATCTTAAACGCGTCACAAACATTACAGACCATAAACAATAGCACAACCGCTAGCTGTTAGCTACTAGCTCATTGTGTTGCATAAAGCAGTTGTTGATGGTGATTTTACACAAGTGTAACAGTTAAATTGGCCTGTTTGTTTTAGAAGCAAACTTTCCAGTAGCTGGTCGACTAAATAAAGTGAAGCTTTCAAGCAGAACATAGAGTTAACATAACAAAACATACCATCCTCCATCGTGGACTCAAATAACCCCGTGGCCGAGTCCCGGGCACTCTCCCTCCCATTGCTCGCCGGTCTAGTTCCATAGATAGCGTCCATTTGGTCAAACCACTTCCACATTCTGGCTGTTGTGGTCCTTCATGGTTCTGTAGTCACTTAAGTTTTTATAACTTTTCCCTACACTGTTGGTAGGTCCGGTGGTAGCCGTGTGCATCCAACAGCTGAGACACTTCCTGAAAGATGTTTTCGTTTCGTGTCGTTTTGTTCGTCGCTAACAAGAGGACCGTCTGCACCTTGATTATTGACCAAGGCGTGGTGTCGCGCACATCCATTTCTATTTACAATTCGGAAGTCGCGTTAACAAACGATACTGTTATCGCTGTTGCTAACTTTAAAACTAGCGGGTTGATGTCCCGTGTCGTAAATCCAGTGACGGCGGTAGTGACGATTCTCTCTGACCAATCAGTGATCTTCAGGGTTTTTACGTCACATTCAGTATCTGCTCGGCTCGCTTGGAACCTCGACCGAGGTGGTACTAAAAAAGTACCAGGTACCAGGTACTATCCACAGTGGAAAACCCTAAAAAAGCAAGCAGAGTCGAGTCGAGCTGTACCGTGCAGTGGAAAAGCCCCATAAATTACATAGAAACATCATCTTGAATTAATTCACTCATTGTAGTGACATTGTAGTTATAGATTTTTGTGGTGTTTGATACAACTTTAAACTATAGAAGTTGTGAAATAATTGATTTGTTAATAAATGGGGAACAAATCCTAGAGTTTCTCCTGGTTTATGTTATCGATTTGTATTAATGTTTAATTTTACATTTACATTTATGCATTTTGGCAGACGCTTTTATCCAAAGCGACTTACAGTGCAATTATTCATTTATTACAGGGACAATCACCCCGGAACAACCTGGAGTTAAGTGCCTTGCTCAAGGGCACAATGGTGGTGGCCGTGGGGTTCAAACCAATGACCTTCTGATTAACAGCCCTGATTAACAGCCTGTGCTTTAGCCACTACACCACCACCACTCCACGTTTAATAAAAATAGTTCAAGTAATTTTCTGCATTGAAGCATTTCATTATTTCATTATAAAAGCTTCCAGTAAATAAACATACACATGACAAGGCGAACATGAATAACCCAAGGTCTTCTTAAACTATTCCTCCACTAACACGCGTAAATACGGGTCGAGTTTTGCGGTAAATATACCGTAGCTGAAAAGAATCCAATTGTGATCACTGCTGGGAATGTTTCTGCATTAAATAGCTCAAATGTTTTATTGTGGACTACAGCGTGCACTGTAATTTGACGCTGACATCACCAAGTGGGAGTTTAAAATATGATCCTGGATTCAGCGCGGCTTAACTCTCACCAGGTCAGCTGTGAAAAGCACACAGGGTCAGCGGCTGCCCTCTTTGTCCTCAGTGACTGAGCTGAACCATGCTTGATATCTGTATTTCAGATGGATTCTCTTGAGCAATCACTTCTCTTTATCTCTCTCTTTCTCTCCCTCCCCCTTCTCTTGTCCTCTCTTGAGAAGGATCTTGCAGAGAGGTCGGCCGCTCGCTTTCTGATCTTGCGCCTCCCACACAAGCTTAAGCTTGTTTGCTATGTGAGGAGCTAATAGCCTCTATTTCATAGTTTCAACTGGGCGAATCTTACAAAAACATGTCCAGGTCACATTAGTAGGGGCCTTTGAAGTCGGTTTGAATTTTTTACAAATTCCATTTTCTATTTTCCTATATTCCGTGTTTCCATTTTCAATTTTCTAAATTCCATGTTTTTAAAGTTTAATTACATTTTACAAGTCTAATCAAAGGAAGTCATAATACTTAATCAAATTAAAATAGTACAATTCATTTTTAACATAACATTGCACTATTTTTATCAAATGAAATAAACTATTATCTAAAATACAACATTGGATTTATTTAGCTTAAATATACATTTTTATGATATTATTATTACAGTGAATATACAGTAGGAATATATTTTGTGGTAATTTTTAAATTTTATACGTCCATTTAAATGTGAGCAAAATCTTTCAAATTCTGTAAAATTTATTTTTGTAGAGTTTTATTGGTAAATGCAATTTTTATGACTAGATTCCGGAAATCAGTTTTTTCCACATTTGCCCAAAAATAAAAAAAAAGTGGCATGATGACAGTAAAGCCGGATTTTAGAAACTTTTAGAAGTTGTTATATTGCGACATTATTGTCATGACAATTAATATATATAGATATATATAAATTAACTATTACAATCATTTAATTAGTATATATAAATATAATTAAATGATTGTAATAGTTAATTTTTTGCAGTTGAAATATAATTTTGTATGACTTTTTTAATTTTGGGTGAAATATAGCCCAGACATGAGATTCACCCCAAAGTTTCCTTTTAAAAAAAGGCCTGTATTAGAAGTAATTTACATTGTTTAAAATTAATAAAATGGGATGCATTGGATAATCACATTTAATTGAACAAGTTTTAAAAAAGGGAACATCTTTAAAAGGGTGAAAACTATTTGAACTAGTTTGAATACAAAGATTTTTGAAACGGCACGCAAATACTTCCAAATTTCCATTTACGCATATTTTATTTTTTTAAGAGTAGCCTATGTGCAAGTGAAAAAAACACAACTTTTGTTACCTCCCCCGCTCTGACACGATGTCTCTCTTTCTGGGGAGTTAAAGTAAACTTTGGCGGGCTTGTTTGATGTGTGTGAGTCGCTCAGCATACACCAGCTGGCCATACTGGGAGTGCTGGGTTACCAGGGTGACACGACAGCGTGAGGAAGAACTCTCTCTCTCTTTCTTTGTGTATACCAACAGAGCACAACATTAGTGTGCACACTCACTGAAAAGCTCTTTGCCTCTTACCCATCCCACACACACACACACACACACACACACACACACACACACACACACACACACACACACACACACTCGAGTGGGATCTGTGTGCTGCTTTTACACATATGGCTGATCATACTCATAGCCAAATAATGTATCATGCTATTACTAAAGGGTATTTCACCATCTGTATGCTTTATTGACCCAAGTATTGTACACTAGGGCTGAATGATTATCTAATCTAGTTGTGATTAATTTTAACTGCAAAATGATTATTAACATATTAAGTCATGTGCAAACGTGCCTCATAGAAAATAAAAATACGGTTCAAGGAAGGGTGTTCACACCTGAGTCCTCTTAAAAAGAACCAGCCTACATACATACAAATACAGTAATATGTGTAACACTACAGAGCTGTGACCATACACCTTACACACAAGCAGCGAGCAGCACATGCAGACTATTTATGTATTTAATTTAAAAGAACATAACACTACGTACATTCGCGATTTCGATTTTATTTGCAAAGTACATGACTGACTTGAACCGTGAATGCTTACACAACAGTATCAGAAGCAATATTTGCCCCCTGCATTTGATTCTCAGGGCTATATAACAAAATATACTCTATGTTATCCTTTTAGGTTCATTGACATTAACAATAGATCAAATGCACAAGAAAAAAAAGAAGAGGAATTTATTACAAGTACTGCTGGGTTTCGATACAGACTTCCGATTCGATCCAGATTCATATGGGTATATTTCAGTTATAATGTCTCTTTTGCTTCCATATTAAATAAATGATCTCCCAGATAATGTGGTTTAATATACAGGAGACCTTCTAATATGTACATTATGAAATTTCATTTATTTTTTTTTATAATAATATTTTATTAGTTTTTCATCATTTTAACATTTTAGCTTTATAAAAATGAATAAATCAATGTATTTAATCAATAAACCTTTTACATTGCATATATTATATTTGTTATATTTTTATTGTTTAATTGCATGTGTACTATTTACAGGCATTATTTATTTGTTGACACTTGTTTAAAACAAGTACTGTCTCTTTAAGGAAATTTGACATCTCTGTAAACAGTGTCTATAAATTAGCGCATTTTAACGAGAGAGACTTGAATGGCTTTATCTCCTCTATACTATGCCTTTATTTCTCTTTACACTCTTTAGGGTTCTTTAGGGTTCTATATACCTGTATAATAGTAGGGTTCTTTAGAACCCTTTATGCCAAAAAGGTTCTATTTATAAAGGTTTACAAAACAAACAAACAAATTAGAACCCATTTGCACAAAGGGTTCTATAGGCTGATAACTGCTTAATGTGAGAATGCATGTACTGTATGTGTATGTATAATTTACATTATTCAATGTTTTATTTGTATATAGTTTTGAGCACTATAATACAATGTACTTCTTCAGATTTGGTTTTGATATAAAAAAGGATAAATCCCCATTTTGGAATGCCCAATTCCCAATGTGCTCTAACCATGCGTTCAAACCAGAGGAGGCCGAGAGCATCAAAATTCGTTCTGGTTGCCCTGCCAACAATGCTATTGAAGATTCGTGGATGCTCTGATGTTGTTGAAATAGATGGCAACATTTGTTCTGAATGTTTGGTTTTGTGAACTATATTTAAAGGGGCCACAAAACATCCAGACATGTCAACCGGTATCTCTTTGCCGACCTATCACAAGTAGCGTATAGCCTCATGAGTGAGAGGTGGTGGCGTAGTGGGCTAAAGAAAATAACTGTTAATCAGAAGGTTGCTGGTTTGATCCCCACAGCCACCACCATTGTGTCCTTGAGTAAGGCACTTAACTCCAGGTTGCTCCGGGGGGGATTGTCCCTGTAAGTCGCTTTGGATAAAAGCGTCTGCCAAATGCATAAATGTAAATGTCATGAAATCTTTTATATTAACCATAATATTCACTTCATCAACTCATCTGGCACACCAACAATTTCAGACACCTTTGTCCACGCATCATTTTCAAATTTATATCCCTGTAAGCAAACAGGGACAGATCGTATATTACGGGAAAACCTGCCACGGCAATAATCAGTTTCTAATGTTTTGGTGGGAACCAAAGTTTACACAGTTGTGATCTTTTGACTTCGCTAGAGCGGAGCACTTATACGCTAATAGGTTGCCGCCAAACTGCGTCAAAGCTCATTACCATAATCCTCTGACGCCCACAACGGCTAAGACGCACCGGCCACGGATGCGCCACTTTTCACCGCCAAGAGACGCTGACTGCCGTAGAAAATGAATGACTTCCGGTCAATTTGGCGCTCTCAACGCCTCTGGTCTGAACGCACCATAAGTCCTCATGGTGGCGTAGTGACTCGCCTCAATCCGAGTGGCGGAGGAGGAATCTCTGTTTCCTCCGTGTCTGAGACCGTCAATCCGCGCATCTCATCACGTGACTTGCTGAGCGTGTTACCGTGGAGACGTAGTGCCTGTGGAGGCTTCGCATTATTCCCCGCGGCATCCACACACGACACACCACGCGCCCCACCGAGAGCGAGAACCACATTATAGTGACCACGAGGAGGTTACCCCATGTGACTCTACCCTCCCTAGCAACCGGGCCAATTTGGTTGTTAGGAGATCTGGCTGGAGTCACTCAGCACGGCCTGGATTTGAACTCGTGACTCCAGGGGTGCAGTCAGCATCTTTACCCCCCAGGTACAGTCTATTCTTGACAAATAATTCAACATTTTCCAGCCAGTTGCCAAATATATAAATTTTTTGTCGCATAGTGAGAAATTTAGTTGCAAATTTGTGTGATTTCCTCTTATTGTAGTGGTGGGTCGCACAGAGTAAAAGGTCGAGCCATGGCTTTTGAGAATCAATATCGAATTGACCACATAAAAAAAAAAATTTTTTAGCCCAGCCCTAATTTCAAGTGCATACAAACATATTAAATAGCCTAATGGTGGAATTTATTTCTTAATTACTGACTCTAATATATGGGCATCCAGATACTCCACCACCTCCCTACTTTATCCTCTGCTCTTGATAAATCCCACTTCAATCTTTCCCCATCCACTCTAAAAGTTTATTACGAGTGTCTAATCAATAGATCAGATTTGTTTCTTTCCTCTGGTGTTTTTGAGGACAAACCCTTAGTGAGAACTAGAGCACTTAGGCAAATGCTTGTCTGGACTGTTTCTCTGTCAGAGCTATTAAAGTTGAAATAAATCTTTGTCGTAATGAGTGGGTGTGCCGTGGCGCTTATTCATCATGGAGTCAAGCTGTCTGTCACATCTATCTACAGCCCTCCTTTGGAAATAGATGGTTTAAAGCAAGCATGCATTTCTGCATCCTATTTTTCCAAACCCCGAAAGCCCAAGAAACCAAATGTTAAATAGTGTTTACATTCCAGTGAGAAGGAAAGAAGTGTAGCTTTACATCTGAATTGGGACTCTGGATATTGCGTTCCATAAGGAAGAATGCAAGATTGGAGTTATTGGAGGGGAGTTGCATTGGGATGTGTTTTTTCCCAGGGTTGGAATGCCATGTTCAAAGGTGTGGGGTTAGCTCATGCTAATCCTCGACTCATGACTTTCTAGCATTATTTGCACAGTGCATGTACAGTGCACATCCAAGCGCCACATGAAAGTGCACCGTACATCCACTTATAAAACAAATCTAGAGTTGCCACAAATTTCGCCACTCATTAATTTAGTAATTTTCACATGTTAAAGAGCTTTGCGGCAAACTCTTCATTGTCCCCAAAGGTTTGCTGCAGGTAGTTCACTACTACCGGTAAAGCGCTTAAAACATCTGTCTGGAGTGGTGGTGTAGTGGGCTAAAGCACATAACTGGTAATCAGAAGGTCGCTGGTTCGATCCCCACAGCCACCACCATTGTGTCCTTGAGCAAGGCACTTAACTCCAGGTTGCTCCGGGGGGGGGATTGTCCATGTAATAAGGGCTCTCTGTAAGTCACTTTGGATAAAAGCGTCTGCCAAGTGCATAAATGTAAATCTGTCAAATATTTGTGCCGAATAATATGCTCATTTGCAAGTGAAAATAATAGTGGAAATAATTGCATTTTTTAAATATGTGTTTACACAGCCTTTAAAATGAGATATTTTATGAATTAATAAATGTTATTAAATAGTTCTTACAACATTGTCTTATCAACAACCATCAAGTAATTATATACGGTTCCCGTATATATTTGTTTAAAATGCTACAGGTTCAGAAAAGTTTTAAAACTAGTTTTTACTGGAGAATAATTACAGTATAGCCTCTAATTCTACTCCTGAATTTCATGGTATTTGTGCAACGGATATAAATAGATAGTTACGCTGGAATTTGTTATGAGTGTTTTAAAATAGGAGGCATGGCATGCATTGTAACAGCACATTGTTATGTGACACTACAATTGTAAGTAACTCATCAGAGCCGTGGGACAGCTAATACATTTAAATGCAAATTGGCAAGACGTTGAACCAAATAGCATAAGATGGCATCAAATGGCTGTTAATATGTGCTCTAAAGTGCTAGTTAAGAGCCTTCTCCTGACTCACTTTTTCCAGCAGAGCGTTTATACTATTAGAATTCTTTACAAATGCAGAATAACACTTCAGTGCTCCAGTGACCCCACACCGTTCCCAGAATGCAAATCCAGTGAGTCACAGATTGGCTGCTGTTTGACAAGCCTCTGCAGAACCAATAGAGAAGGAGTGGGCGAGCGAAAGAGAGAGATAGAAAGCCATTTTTTTAACTACCTCTGTATCCACACCCTGTGCCCTGTGGAATGTGAACATTGTGCGGGGGAGAGACACAGTGGCTTCAGCCGTCATACAGTTTGCAAAACACTCATAACCCTCGTCTTTGGGTGTCTGTTTAGGGTGATGATGTCAGAGGAGTGCAATCTTAACTGGAGCAATTCCCCTGTGGTTTTTAATTAAAGTGTTTGGCGAGTTGTCCATCGTTCCCTGGAGGTCTTGTGTACAGTACGCACGTCTCATGACTAATGGTCGCCCAATATGGGTATTTTTAAGGGCCAATAGGTCTGCACGAATATGACAAAAATCACAATCGTCAGTTATTTCCCTTGATATTGTAATTGTGATTATTAATGCAGATTAATAGAAGTTACATTAAATACTTATTTGTTCAACTTCATGCCATATATTTTTATGTAGGCGACAGATTCAAAACAAGCTGAGCTTAATTACTTTATGCTGTTTTATACATCAGTAAATTAACTTCTCATTGGCCAGAGTAGTAGCATGACAACATGCTCTCATTAAAAACTCAATTAAGCCGTCTACACGGCACAATAAATCACTATTTTACACCATGTCTACATTTTGTTGATAATAATGGGAGTGTTGTTGTTTTGTCGCGTTGCTTGTTAAAAGTGATTTGCGCGCCATATTACACATCCAAAATAATTCCAAATTAGCGACTATGTGTTTCACTTTTTGTCTGAGCTTTAGACTGTTTAAAATGTGTGCATTGGGATCGGTTGTCATTTCTAATTGGACTAACTGACTCATTTAAGCATCTCTGATTCGCCATTTCATGGCTCACGTGTCTGGGATTGGTTAGAATACTTAACCGCTGCAAAACATGTTGTAAAAAGAAATCTTTGACCCAAAAGGAGTAGACTTGATGCCAGTGCTGATACCGTTATATATAGAGCAAGGTGGCTAGTGGCCAATATAATGCCAATATATCTGATTCAATTAAGCAAATACGATTTACGCAAAATTGGGAAGATTGCTTTACATTTACATTTATGCATTTGGCAGATGCTTTTATCCAAAGCGACTTACAGTGCATTTATACAGGGACAATCCCCCCGGAGCAACCTGGAGTTAAGTGCCTTGCTCAAGGACACAATGGTGGTGGCTGTGGATATCGAACCAGCAACCTTCTGATTACCAATTATGTGCTTTTGCCCACTACGCCACCATATATGTAATATATATGAAAACATGAAATCTGCATTATTCATTGGCAATAGAGCGCAACAATTTGGTTCCGGAAGTAAAAATCCCATTCATTTATCCCATACATCAATAGATTTTCAACGGTAGCTTATAAATCTTTAAAAACAGACCTACCGTGAACTATGAGGCTGTTCATCGATAGTATATATGCTTCCGCTGAAGCCATCTGTCCATGATATTTCAACTTCATTGTTTAAAAATCATGTTTGATAGCGGAATTCATGCTAAACAACTACATTACCCATGGTGCAGCAGAGAAACATCCACCAATCAGAGAACTGCGGCCAACGAAACCCACGAAACATGCCCCGGAGCGACCGCACGCTCCCATGACGCACTGTGAATGACGTAATCGAGTCGGTCTCCCGTCACCCTTAAACTACTTACTGTATATGTGCATATCGGAATATTTTGCAATAAACGTAAAATATATTATTTCTATACTTTTAATCAACAGCCTTAAATCAATATTTGTATTTATTCCCATCGTTTTGTATTCAATGACATCATTCGCAATGCATCATGGGATTGTAGTTTGTTCCCTCATGAAGGACGTAAGTTGGTTCGGTTCATGGCTCACAACTCTTTCATGAAGGATTTAATGGAAAGTCTATGGAAAAAATGAATGGGGAAAATACTTCCGGAATCCAGACGTCTGAAAAAGTGTGCGGGCACTGTTACAATATAGGAATGACCACTTCTGTTAAATGACCAAGCGGGAACAAATATTGTCCAATGCTGATAAACTCAAAATAGCCAAATATCAGCATCTGAAACAACTTTACTGTTAGGTCGGGATGGGCAATGCCACTATTTTCTTTTCGATCCGGTACCAATAAGTCCAATATCTTCAATACCGATACTTCTATTAAATGTATTTTTTTTTGCAATTTCTTGGGATAAAATGTGTCATTTAAATTTCTTATTAACAACAATTACGCAGAATTAAATGAAATAAGAAATGTCACCTTTAGATATGTTGTTATTTTTGCGTAAGAAGTGGTGTAGTAGTGTACTTGAAAGCAACTTGGGTAACTCAGTGGTAAAGATGTTGGCTACCACCCCTGGAGTTTGCTAGTTCGCTAGTTTGAATCCCAGGGTGTGCTGAGTGACTCCAGCCAGGTCTCCTAAGCAACCAAATTGGCCCAGTTGCAAGGGAGGGTAGAGTCACATGGGGTAACCTCCTCTTGGTTGCTATAATGGGGTTCTCGCTCTCGGTGGGGCGTGTGGTGAGTTGTGCGCGGATGCTGCGGCAGATAGCGTGAAGCAGTGTATATAATCATGCAGATACGCTCACATCAACCATCAGAATGGGGAAAAAAATTTGATCTCTGTGATTTGGAGCGTGGCATGATTGCTGGTGCCAGACGGGCTGGTTTGAGTATTTCTGTATCACATTAATATATAATCACGTCTGAAAGGAACGTTCTGATTGGTGGATCAGCTTAGTCGGACTGTCTGTCTTGCCAGTGCCATCAGTTGAGCTCAATAAGTCCACCTGTCACACAGAGACCAATCATGTCCTAAAATTCTTTCATTTTAATTATCCAATTTTACTTCGACATGTTAAATTATAGAGCTGTTTCTTATTAACTTTCAAACGCTGATCTACAAATCAAATTTTAAATCTTAACATGATTTACAGACGCCATTGTACGCCTTATAATGAACTCTTAAAACAGCAGCTTGGTTTCAGCGTTTTTCCTCTCTGTAGTTTAAAGCACAGGAGTCGTGTGACCTTTCTGAGTTTAGATTAGTGTTGTAATATGAGTCCCAGTGAGGCTGAGTCATGCTCTGTGGTTTAGCGGGATATTGTAGGCTAGTCATGACCTCCCTCATTACGTGGGGTGATAATTGCCCAAACATGCAGCAGGAATGAGTGAATGTAGACGTTCAGAGCCAGAGCCGCTGACTGATCCGACCAGATCTGCTGCCGTACGGATTCAAACACTGACTGAGTTAGGGAGGTTGTGGGAGCTCTGACTAGATGGATTTGGTGAGTTTGTGGTGGGCGTTTGCTGTGAAACTGTTGTGGGCGTGTTGATGATCGTCAGTGAAATCATAATTGGCACATTGTGAAAATGATGTTATACAAGAGTGAAGTTCAGACTACAGTTATCAGAACACATTATATCTGTAGTGATGCCTTAAATGGATAGTTCACCCAAAAATTGCAATTCTGTAATCATTTACTCACTAAACCCATACGACTTTGTCACATTTATTGTATGGAAAATAGATGCAATGAAAGTGAATCTCCTTTAGTTCACAACTGAAGGGTTTAGGACATCATAAGGGTGCATACATATTTTCGGAGAACTATCCCTTTAAAGTTGGAGTCTGCTTTATTGTTTACAATAACTAAAGTGTTTAGCCCAAAAATGGAAAAAATTATTTCATCATTTAACTCTCCTTGATGTTCTGAAATCCGTGTGGAACCCTTAAAGGAATATTCCGGGTTTAGTAGAAGTTAAGCTCAATGTGGCATAATGTTGATTACCTCAAAAGCTAGTTTTGACTTGCACCTCCTTTTCGTAAACAAACAAAATAAAAAAGCAAACATTGAGGTGACAGTGAGGCACTTACAATTAAAGTGAACTGTTCCAATGCGTAAACGTTAAAATACTCACTGTTTCAAGACGTAAACAATATGTGTGTTAACATGATTTTAGTGTCATAGTCACTTGCTAAACTTTTCTGTGTAAAATTATTGCCAATGTTACAACTTCGATTGCATGACGATGTCAACAAACCCAACTGTAAAAATGACGATTTACACAACTTTACAGCTCAAACGATCCACAAGATTTATTCAAAGAATTCATGAAAGTTCTTTTATAGAACTTCACATTTCTGCCTTTAAACCCTCCAAAAAGTGGCCCATTCACTTCCATTGTAAGTGCCTCATTGTAACATCGATTTTTGCTTTTTTGTCTCCCCAAATTGGATTGCCCAATTCCCAATGCGCTCTAAGTCCTCGTGGTGGCGTAGTAACTCGCATCAATCTGGGTGGCGGAGGACGAATCTCAGATGCCTCCGCGTCTGAGACCGTCAATCCGCGCGCATCTTATCATGTGGCTTGTTAAGCGTGTTACCGTGGAGACCTAGTGCATGTGGAGGCTTCACGCTATTCTCCGTGGCATCCATGCACAACTCACCACACGCCCCACCGAGAGCGAACCACATTATAGCGAACACGAGGAGGTTACCCCATTTGACTCTACCCTCCCTAGCAACCGGGCCAATTGGTTGCTTAGGAGACCTGGCTGGAGTCACTCAGCACACCCTGGATTCAAACTCACGACTACAGGGGTGATAGTCAGCGTCTTTACTTGCTGAGCTACCCAGGACCAACGATTTTGGCTTTTTTAAAGAAAAGGACAGACTAGTCGAAATATAATTTTTGGCTGAAGTTTGTCATTATTCACTGAAAACCACTTTAGACTATTGGAATACACACTCACCCCTCTCTTGCTCTTGTGGCCTTTCTGTACATGACATATCTGTTAGGGAATGTTTCTATTAGTTGTTCTAATTGCTGGATGTCCAACTGCTGGAATGCAAACAGTATGTGAGCTGTGATCACATGACCTCCATGTACCTGGGCAGGTGGGACACGGCATTTACCAGTAACCGACCCTCCACTCTCAGCCCTACATACTTCAGTCATTAAATATAGAAGAAAAATGGGTTAATTTTGCGTAAAGGAGGTGTGACCTGTAACATGGTGTCCAGACGGAGTCGAGATAAGAAGGTCATGAAGCTCACAGACTGCTTGTAGAATTTAGATGGTGGTGCAATTACAAGCTCACAACGCAAAATCCGAAATTCATCTTTGTTTTTACTACATAGGGAATTGTATTTTAAGTGTAGACATGAGAATTGTGCTGTTGAAACACAAGCTGAAAATAGAAGTATTGTAAACACGGTGACTTTGAATCATGTATTTTGGTCATTGTAAATGGGGGAAACACTGAAGATGTCATTTATTGCCCAAGTGGCCAAGTTTTAGCGACTGTAGTGTAGTAAATTATAATATTTTTAATTGAATGTAAAACCGTAGAATTTTCCCTGGATGATTATAAAATGGTCTGATCTCTGAAAATGGAGTGAATCTGTGAGCCGTGTGTTTCCTGCAGAAAGATGAACTGTAAACTAGAGCAGAGCTTTACTGGAGCTCATTAATTATTCACGTTTCATACTCATGAGGAGACATAATGAACTGTGCTTTAGGTCATGCTGCAATCGCTTCTGTTGCATTGTTTGTCACTATAAAAAATTGACTTTGACTCTAAGTATGGGGCCGTTTAGTTTAACACAATGCTGCAGAATGGAGCATAAAACAGGGGGTCTGGAGCCATATTTTTAAGCTGAACCTCTTACAACTTTACGTGCCATTACAATGTTTAAAGATGTCCAGGGGTCGGCAACCTATGGCATGCATGAACAAATCTAAACAATATTAAAGTGTGACGAGGTATAGTCAGCAGAAGAGTGATTAAGCCATTCGTGCGTCACAAGCCGGCGGCGCAAATCAATTCGGGCAATGCCTCACTTTCGGTGAATCCCGCGAGTGGACGCATCCGCTTTGCTTTGGTCGCGCTGCGCAGTTGAGCGGATGAAAACCTTAATTTCGGGTTTTATTTGTTGCTTTTTGCTTTCAAAATGACGCATGATGTAAATAAGAAGACCACTATTATTCCTTGATATTGTCAACCCTGCATGCACCCTCAGTAGAGCGCATCTGTGTAGAAACAATATATTTGATGTTTATTGCAAAATATACCCATATGTACAAATTTATAAGTAGTTTAGACTGACTCAATTACGCCATTCGCAGTGCATCATGGGAGCGCGCGGTGGTTTCAAGGGTTTCGTTTGACACTGCTCTCTGATTGGTGGATGTTTCTGTGGTGGACCATGGGTAATGTAGTTGTTTACCATGAATTCTGCTATCAAACACGAACATAGTTGAGATAACGTAGATGGATGGCTTCAACGTAAGTATATACCATCGATTAACAACCTCATAGCTCACGGTAGGTTTGTCTTTAAAGGTTTATAATTTATCTTTGAAAATCAATGAGTCTATGGGATAAATTTATGGGATTTTTTACTTCTAGAACCAGACTTACCGCACAATAAACCACACAGTGATGGTGACTCTCAAGCTAAATTTGTATTAAATGTAGGGGGGGCTGGTCTTCTAAGCAACCAAATTGTCCCGGTTGCTAGGGAGGGTAGAGTAACATGGGGTAACCTCCTTGTGGTCGCTATAATGTGGTTGTCGCTCTCGGTGGGGCGCGTGGTGAGTTGTGCGTGGATGCTGCGGCAGATAGCATGAAGTCTCCACACGCACTAGGTCTCCGCGGTAACGCGCTCAACAAGCCACGTGATAAGATGCGTGGATTGACGGTCTCAGACACGGAGGCAACTGAGATGCGTCCTCCGCCACCCGGATTGAGGCGAGTCACTACGCCACCACGAGGACTTGGAGCGCATTGGGAATTGGCCATTCCAAATTGGGGAGAAAATGGGAGAAAATCCAAAAAGTCAAAATCTAAATTAAACATGGCAATAGAGTTTCAGGATTTTGAACAATTAAGGCTAAGGCAGTAAATGAATAAGAAATATTTAAGATTCCACACAATTTCTTGGTCACTTCTCAAATAAACAAATTTGTTTTAGTGCATGTTTACTAGGGAGGAGCGAGACTAGTCGACTTAACGGTTCTGATGCTGCTAGTCGACACTGGAATTGCTCAATATTCGGTCAATATTTTTCCCCATTAAACTGTTCAACATTTTTACACATTGACGTTTGGCTTTATATTACTAAGGCTGCGCTTAAATGACCATCTTGCTAATGTTACACATTTTCTATATAATTAATAATACAAATATTATTAAAAAGAGGATATCTGGAGCTGACAAAGTTTAATTTCACCTCAAGCTGAAAAAGTCCTCTAGCAAGACCAGCAATGTAGCTATAGAAATCACTTGTGTTCACATTTGAGTCTTCTTTAAATCTGTGCGTGCTTGCAAGTTATTTTCCAGCCGAGCGGGCTGTTTTCATCGCCTCAGGTGAGCGAGGTCCCGTCTTTCACCACACCATGAGGACATGCTAATTTTGTTCATCAAAAATGTATGCTTTTTGCGTAAGTAGCCTAGAAATACAGTTTAGGCTGGGCATGCCTGCTGATCAACAAGGCTACTTTCATAAATGTGCAGATGGCTTAACTGGCTAAACTATCCTTAATTCTGTGTGCACGTCATGTTCAGAACAATACATTAGGTGTATTGTACATTTCTCACAGGCCTTATAGCTATTTTGTTTTTATTGGTTTTAACGTTTTTAACCAAACAGCTGTCGTATTACTGTACATCATAGGCTTTTCAGTGCATTTTCTCTCTCTCGTAGAGTTATTTTCACTGTTTTATTATGTTAAGTAACGTTTACTTACTTTTGATTTACATTTAGATCTGGCCATATTGGTTGCTATTGGTCCTGCGCTATTCATCCAGTTGTTTTCATTAAATATGCCTGTATTCACTAACGTTGATTCATTAAATATATGTCATGCTCTATATTTAATGTAGCCTACAGTGGTAATAATGCAAGGCAAGCACGTCGCAGATAAATGCCCCATTTTCAGCTGAAATTAGCGTCTGATTTGGCTGTTGGAATGTTTTTTGACTGTTTTCTGATGGATTCTTTCTTTTTAGATTAGTCGACTCCAAGGTTTTCGCTTAAACGCTAGTCAAATTAGTTGATCCGCACATCGTTAATGTTTACCTAGAACTAGAGGTCGACCGATAGTGGATTTTGCCGATACGATAACTATGGCGGTGGGACCGGCCGATAACCGATTAATCATCCGATAGTTTTTCACATTGATTTATAGAATGTAAAAAAAAAAAATGTAATCCCTGTGGCAGGGCGGAGGGCGGGGCCGGGTCGTGATCCTACACACCCGGTCCTGTATTAGGCTAATTAAGCCTCTGAGGGATAAAGGTCGACTGCTGAGGATCATGCGGGAAAGGAGGAGGCGAGAACCGGCTTGACGATATAAATAATAGTTTTAATGATAAACTTAAAAGACAACATAAACACACACATGAAGGACATGTCCGTTAACGATCTCTCTCTCCCGCACGATCCTCTGCAGTCGACCTTTATCCCTCGGAGGCTTAATTAGCCTAATACGGGACCGGGTGTGTAGGATCACGACCCGGCCCCGCCCTCCGCCATGCCACAATCCCATTCACTCTTCCCTATGACAGGCAAAGACAAAGAGTCCAAAATTAATAAAATCCCAGATGCAGTTTTTGTTCAACCAAAATCCCAATAATAACCAGATTATATATATATATGTTTTTGATTTGGTGCATAACGCGAAACAAGCCCGAAACACACCCGGGACTCTTATTTTGAAATGACTAAATGGTGAAAGCACTATCGGCAACTATTGACATAGTTTTATGCCGATAATCGATAGTTCCAAAAAGCAACTATCGGTAACACCGATAAAAAAAAGCTACTAATCGGTAACACCGATATATCTGTCTACCTCTACCTAAAACAGCAATTAAAGAATGAACAGCCCCCAAGTCTGTATTGTATTTGGGCTATTTTTAAAGTGACATTTGTTAATTTTGTCACGCTTTTTATGCTAAATATCTTGTTTAAACCGATGAAAATGGTACTGTTATATGTTAACGTTTATAATATTGGAAGTGTTTCTATAAATGCTAATGTAAAGAAGCGTGTGTGTGTGAGATAGATGGTAGAATATGTTCAAATCCGAGTGCGCATTAATTATGAAATTGTGCGGGGCAGCCGTGGGACTGAATCTCTGGTCTTTTCTCATGCTTGTTTTAAAGCGACCAGCCTTGACCCAAAACTGTGGTTGATCCATTTGTCTCTGATTTTCTGCCCTTTACGGCGTAGAAACAGGTGTGTATTTGTGCTATCAATGCAAACGACAGGGAGGAACTGGAACCTAAGTTCCAAAATTCACCTGGATATCCTCTCTCTCTCTCTCTCTCTCTCTACAGGAAGCTGATCTCTCTCGCTCACACAGACACACACACGCTGGAGATGTTGAGGTGTGACAGCAGTGTGTGTTGATGGCTGGATGTAGGTGAGCACTTTGCTGGCCTCTGCTGGAGGTTTTTCGTAAATGCAAATCTATAAATCGTCTATAATGTTGCTACACCTCTCCATCTCAAGCCCTTCTCTTGCCTTTCTCTCACTCTCGTTTCTAATGCGCAGGGGTCCAATGGTGTGTTGAAGGCGCCATGGGGAGCTGCTGTAGCTGTCCCGAGAAAGAGATCATCCCTGACAACCATCACAATAAATTCAAGGTGAGCATCTAAGAAGGTGGGACACTTACTGTAAGTGTGTTTGTTACAATACTGAATACTACATACACTACTAGGGCTGTGTCGATACATTCAATCATCGATATATAGACATCGGTATATCTAACCACACATAGCGTGGATGCTGTAAAGAAGCCATTCGACCAAACAAACACTAGTGTCAAAGTCCCTGTCGCTGGTCTTAAAGAGACAGTACAGTTTTAGCACTTGTTCCAGTACATATCTATGTAAATACTTGTAAATAGTACAAATTAGGGATGTAAACAACAAACATGTAACAATATACTGTATATATGCAATATAATATATGCAAATTCAATACACCATATTTATTGATGTAATATATAGACAAAAAAAAAAAAAAAGCTAAAATGTCACCAAAATGATGAAAAACTAGTAAAATATATTTTTTTAATTGTATATGTCCGTAATTTAATACAAGCATCCTAATCGTTTTATTCGCTGACATAAATATAGCAACTAATAGCTAAGTATATGTCTTTGACTATCACGGTGCATTCAGAAAGTATTCAGACCCCTTCATTTTCTTTTCACATTTTGTTATGTTGCAGCCTTAAGCTAAAATGCTTTAAATGTCCCCATCAATCTACACTCCATACCCCATAATGACAAAGCAAAAACCAGATAACTTTGCAAATGTATTAAAAAGAAAAAACTGAAATATCACATTGACATAAGTATTCAGACCCTTTGCTATGACACTTGACACTTGTTTCTACACTTTGATTGGAGTCCACCTGTGGCAAATTCAATTCATTTGTCTATATAATGTCAGCTGAAAATGCATATCAGAGCAAAAACCAAGCCATGAGGTCAAAGGAACTGCCTGCAGAGCTCAGAGACAGGATTGTGTAGAGGCACAGATCTGGGGAAGGCTACAAAAAATAATTCCGGCTGCATTGAAGGTTCCCAATGAGCACAGTGGCCTCCATAATTCTTAAATGGAAGTTTGGAACAACCAGGACTCTTCCTAGAGCTGGACGCCTGGCCAAACTGAGCAATCAGGGGAGAAGGGCCTTGGTAAGAGAGGTGGTCAAGAACCCGATGGTCACTCTGGTTGAGCTCCAGAGATCATGTGTGGAGATGGGAGAAACTTGCAGAAGTACGACCATCACTGTAACACTCCCCGATCTGGGCTTTATGGCAGAGTGGCCAGACTGACGCCTCTCCTCAATGCAAGACACATTAAGCATCTAATGGACTCTCAGACTGTGAGAAACAAGATTATCTGGTCTGATGAAACAAAGATTGAACTGTTTGGCCTCAGTTCCAAATGTCATGTCTGGAGGAAACCAGGCACCACTCATCACCTGTGCGTTACCATCCCAACGGTGAAGGATGGTGGTGGTTGCATCATCCTGTGGGGTGTTTTTCAGCCACTGGGACTGGGGGACTGGTCAGCGTTGAAGGAGAGCATAACGCGGCAAAATACAGAGATATCCTTAATGAAAATCTGGTCCAGAGCGCTCATGACCTCAAACTGGGCCGAAGGTTCACCTTCCAACAGGACAATGACCCAAAGCACACAGCCAAGACAACACAAGTGTGGTTTAGGGACTCTGTGAATGTCCTTGAGTGGCCCAGCCAGAGCCCGGACTTGAACCCAATCGAACATCTCTGGAGAGACCTGAAAACAGCTGTCCACTGACGGTCCCCATTGAATCTGACAGAGCTTGAGAGGATCTGCAGAGAAGAATGGCAGAAAATCCCCAAATCCTTGTTTCACAAAGCTTGTCGCATCATACCCAAAAAGCCTTGAACCTGTAATCGCTCCCAAAGGTGCTTCAACTAAGTACTGAGTTAAGGGTCTGAATACTTATGCCAATGCCAATGAACATAACATATAACGCACCATTACCACACACAAGATAATCAGATGCAACATAAAGCACAATGTTACATATGTTCACCAGGAGATGGCGCCAAATACATGACACAGACTCAATGATGACTCAAATGACACAGAATGAAACTCATTCTGTGAAATCTCATGACTAAAATCATGTCTGCGTGCTATAAATACCTTTAGTCATTGTTGTGCTTAAACACATAAAACATCAATTCAGTCCAGTGTGTTCAAACTTTTAAGTGGTAGTGTATGTGCACACAGTGTACAGATTCTGATTTCAGCAGTCATATTAAGAGTATTAAATTGGGTTTAGAAGTGTGTAGAGCCTAAAACCGGTGTGCTCTGTAGGTGATAAATGTGGACGATGATGGAAATGAACTGGGGTCGGGCGTGATGGAGTTAACCGAGGAAGAGCTCATTCTGCACACGCGCAAACGAGACGCTGTGAAGTGGCCCTACCTCTGCCTTCGTCGCTATGGCTACGACTCCAACCTCTTCTCTTTTGAGTGTGGCCGGCGCTGCCAAACTGGTCAAGGTGAGACTTTTGATTCTCATGGTCACTGTATAACATGCTTGACGCTCATTCTCTCTCTGTTGGGCCCAGTTCTGCTTTTACTATACAAATGTTATATTGTTATATTTATTTACATTCTTCTCTTCTGCTCCTCTCTGTGTGAAGGAATCCTGATATGTTCAACATTAATAAAGATATGTTACTGTTATTAAAGGGATAGGTCACCTCAAAATGAAAATTCTCTCATCATTTAAATTTTAGAAGAATATTTCAAGGGGCGTAGGTAGCTCTGATGCTGACTACCAGACCTGGAGTCATGAGTTCGTATCCAGGGTGTGCTGAGTGACTCCAGCCAGGTCTCTTAAGCAACCAAACTGGCCCGGTTGCTAGGAGAGGTAGAGTCACATGGGGTAACCTCCTTGTGGTCGCTATAATGTGGTTCGCTCTCAGTGGGGCACGTGGTGAGTTGTGCGTGGATGCCACAGAGAATTGCGTGGGCCTCCACATGCACTACGTATCCGTGGTAACGCGCTGAACATGCCACATAATATAAAATGCACGGATTGACGTCTCAGACACGGAGGCAACTGAGATTTGTCCTCCGCCACCCGGATTGAGGCGACTCACAACACCACCACGAGGACTTAAAGCACATTGGGAATTGGGCATTCCAAATTGGGAAGAAAAGAGGAGAAAACAGAAGAATATCTCAGCTCTGTAGGTCCATACAATGCAATTGAATGGTGACCAAAACTTTAAAGCTCAAAAAAAGCACATAAAGGCAGCATAAAAGTAATCCAGAAGACTCCAGTGGTTAAATCCATATCTTCAGAAGTGATATAATCGGTTTTGGGTGAGAACAGACCAAAATATAACTCTGGCGATCATGATTTCAAGCTTGATTACAATTCCTTGTACCATCTAGTGGTCTACACATGCATCAAGCATTAGGATCAATCTTGTCAAGATTTAGAGTGAAATTTGTGAGGTTTGTGGCAGGGCAGAGGGCTAATTAGGCTGATGAAGCCCGAGAGGGATAAGGGCGACCGGAGACATCAGTGCGAGGGAGAGAGAGTTACGGGCAGCTGTCCGACACGTGTGTGTGTTTGTCTTTTTGTTCAGTTTCATATTAAACTATTATTTATTAGCCGGTTCTCCGATATGCCGTAGATTGGTCCTCAGCCACTCCACGCTCTAGCGGACAACAGCCGCGCCTTCCTGGGCAGATCGGAGGCAGTCCTCCAGCCCCCGGTGGACGGAACGCCCCGCCGCATTCCAGTGGACGGAAGGGGTCTCTTCCGCTCCTGGCAGCGGCCCTGACCGCTCCAGGTGGTCGGTTAGGAGCCCCTCATCCCCTCGCGGTCACCGGCCATTCCTGTGCTCTTGTTCGTGTGTGTTTTGTTGGTGTTGTTTACTCATAACCCTCTCGCTTTCTCCACAGGTATATTTGCATTTAAGTGTGCGCGAGCTGAGGACATCTTCAACATGCTGCAGGACATCATGCACAACAACAGCATCAGTGTTGTGGAGGAACCAGTGCAGGAGCCGGAGCTTCCAGTCACACCACACACTCCCACCAGTAAGAATATACTCATAAACACACTTCTGTCCTCACGGTAATACTGACCTTACTAACCCCATTACTGCTCTTTCCTTAGCTCCTGGTTACTCTGTCCCAACGGTAGCAAACGCAGTCGGACGTTACCCGTCATTTGGCGACAGTTCCTCACGGCCTTCGAGCCGTCACCCGTCAGTGGGCAGTGCTAGGTTACCATCAGTCGGGGAGGAGTCAACACACCCGCTACTGCTAAATGATGAAATGGTAAATTTTTTTGATATTTTTAAGGGGTGCTGTTATAATCTAAGCATTTATTGCTTACATAGCAGACGATAAAACAGGTGAAAAAATGTATAGACTAACTGTACATTATAGGGAGGACTCAAGCTAAATCTATAGATGAAAATATTTGTATACAAAGGATTTTTGGGACTTTGTCTATGATAACGATGATGAGACAAAAAAAAATGCGTCATGGCAATAATCAAGCGGTTTTAATTAAAATTTGACAAGAAAACAATTATACTGCAATATATTTACTAGGGGGCCTAGCATGTTTTGACGCTGACTATCACACCTGGAGTTGTGAGTTCGAATCCAGGGCGTGCTGAGTGACTCCAGTCAGGTCTCCTAAGCAACCAAATTGGCCTGGTTGCTAGGGAGGGTAGAGTCACATGGGGTAACCTCCTCGTGGTGGTGATTAGTGGTTCTCGCTCTCAATGGGGCGTGTGGTGAGTTGTGTGTGGATCGTGGAGAGTAGCATGAGCCTCCACGTGCTGTGAGTCTCCGCGGTGTCGTGCACAACGAGTCACGTGATCAGATGCGGGGATTGACGGTCTCAGAAGCGGAGGCAACTGAGATGCATGTTTGTGTTGTGCTTCTGGATGTTTGTTTTCTTCACTGTATAAACTGCGCGTTGCCCACACAGCTGAAGTTTCACTTACTGCCCTCTGGAGTAAACAGGTGGTACTACAAATTTGCATTTCTCAGGAAAGCATTGCGATTAAATGAGTTTATTTTTTTAACGCATAATTTTTTGTAAAATTAATCGCACGTTATTAACGCGTTAAATCAGAAGCCCTAATATATATATATATATATATATATATATATATATATATATATATATATATACAGTGTATATATATACACTGTATATATGTATACACTGTATATGTGTGACAATAGTCAGGTACAGTATATCCACAACAAAAATGTAATATCTGCACAATGAAGCCATTGAGCAGCTGAACTTAAACTAAGTTACGTACTAGTCAGAATGTGTAACTTGCTTTGTGAATACGCTGTTTACTTAAAAACACATGACATGTAACACAAAATCCTAAACAGAATTCACAAAAGAGTACTTCTATAACGTAGCTGCTAATTCAGTATATTCAGTGTATTCTATTCAGGTTTTCAGGGCAGTTTTCTTCTGTTTAATCTTACACATAAACATTCATCTCTAACATGTTTGATACATGAAGTAGTTTATACATGTTTCAAAATATCTCATGCATGTTTTTGTCATTTTGCATATTATCATCATCTAAAATATGTTATTTCTGTTGCATAAAATAATAGGTCGAAATTAATGAATGGGACATGATAAAATAAGGGCATTTTATTCAAAGACAAAAATGATGCACCGATGTGGAATTTATCCTCACAGAGCAACATGAGTTGGTCTTTCATTCACACATACACAAAACTGGTTGGCTCTTTTAACCTGGGCTGTTAAGCAACCAATCAGAGTACCCTAGCAACAACATAGCAACACCCTAGCACTTAGGCGGTGAGTTTTGCATGGGTAAGCAGCACTACTATTTCATATTCTTCATCTTTTGATAAATATTGTATGAACTGTCGTTGCAGGTGCACACTTATGTCAACACAACAGGTCTGCAAGATGAGCGGCGCTGTCGCACCAGTGGCCACGCCCCTCTGGAAATCCAGACGCCTAATTCAGAGAGCGCGATTCCAGCATCGCCCAATGAGGTCGAACCGCAGGTGGTTTTGGAGCCAGAGAGTGTTACGTTTGTGTTAGGCCCCACCCCTGTACAGCGACAAATGCTGCTTAAAGAGAGGCCGCGAGATTTCAGCGAGCAGGACTTAGGTGCGGTCAGTTCTAGTGTAAAACATGCTGGAAAGACCGTAAATGGCTGCGCGGGATCCGGGACAGACTGCGACACCGGTTATGACAGCGACGAGCGAAAGGAGGCGTCGCACGAGCAATACAATGGAGTGGCCCCTCCTAGACGCAACAGACCCCCAGTGCCTCTACCCGACACCCACAACGCCAATAACTCCGCCCAGAGGCGGACTGCACTGCTCAACTACGAGAACTTGCCAGCATTGCCTCCCGTGTGGGAGACTCGCAAACCGTACAGCGAGGCAGAGGACGAAGAGGAACTCAAGTCGCCCTCTCTCAACGGATTTCATCTGCCACATTCCTTCGACCCCCAACACAACTACGTCAACACAGAAAACGTCACGGTGCAGTTCAGCGCGCACAACCTCCAAAGTTCCAGCGCTCAACCTACAGTCTTCAACTTTGACCTCCGAAGGCTCGGGGTGGGCGACCCGCTCCGGCAGCTCAACTACATTGAGTTGGAGATGGACAAAGTATCGGACTCCAGTGGGCCTCAAACACCCACCACACCCTTACCACCCACCCCTACGCGGCGGACAGAGCTGTACACGGTTATAGACATCGCACGCACGGCCGCTATGTCCAGCCTGCAGAAAGCACAGCCACGTGACGACGGCACATCCAGGAAAACTCGACACAACAGCACGGACCTGCCCATGTGATTCGACCCGGCACTGATCACTGCTGCGGTTCTTTTATGAATTCAGTAATAAAGTTGCTTTTGCTTGTCCAATTGAAGAAATTGAAGCCTATTTTATGACCATTACAATTTTTAATATTGTGACATTATTTTCATGACAATTAAGCGCACTTTGCCCCAGGGTCTGGGTAGCTCAGTGAGTAAAGACGCTGATTACCACACCTGGAGTCACGAATCCAGTGACTCCAGTTAGGTCTCCTAAGCAACCAAATTGGCCCGGTTGCTAGGGAGGGTAGAGTCACATGGGGTAACCTCCTTGTGGTCACTATAATGCGGTTCTCGCTCTCGGGTGGGGCGTGTGGTGAGTTGTATGTGGATGCCGTGGAGAATAGCGTGAAGCCTCCAAACATGCGACGTACGTCTCCATGGTAACGCACTCAACAAGTCATGTGATAAGATGCGTGGATTGACGGTCTCAGACGTGGAGGCAACTGAGATTCGTCCTCCGCCACCTCGATTGACGTGACTCACTACGCCACCAGGAGGACTTAAGAGCGCATGGGGAATTCCAAATTGGGGAGAAAAGGGGGAAAACACAAATTTGCCCCCCTAAATTCCAATTTTCCATTATGCATTGGGATATTTTAGTTTGAGTTTTTTTTTTTCGATTCCCATTTTTCTCAATTGGGATTTAGAGCAGATTCTCCTGACTATAATACAGTATTGTGATAAATAATACCATTGTGAATAAATACTTTTAAAAAATGCCATTTAAATAATAAAACCACCATCGTAAATAAATACTTTTACCCATCCAAAAAAAAAAAAATATATATATATATATATATATATATATATATATATATATATATATATATATATATATATATAGTTTAAATAATAATAAATTGAAGGTGGCACAATAAATACCACCATCTTGAATAAAAACGTTTTAATAATATTTTTTTTTTATTTGACATTTTGGTGGAGGACATGAATAAAATGTCATGAAAATAACAATAAAAATGCTTAAAATGGACCTAAAATGAGCTTCATTGTTCTTTTTGAAACATATTTCTTCTCCAGTTCAGATATGTTCGCCCGCACACACAGCAGATGTGCTGTTGTTTTGTACTTCAGCGATTTACTGATTCGCATACGTACGATGTATTTGCAACAGACAAATAAACGCTCATTAAACGTCACGTGACGTAAAGGCAGGTACGGAACGGAAAATAACACGACAGGTATAAATGAGGATGCACAACGGTTTTCCAGACCTCATTCACAAATGCTGTGATGTTTTCTCCTGTTTTGATGTCGAAGTGTTTGAAATAAAACATTTTAGTTACTTGATGTAAAACACTCATTTTGCACTTGAGAGCAATAAATGATGCTCACGGTATTCTAGAATCACACGGTACACTGCAGTCACTTTAAATGCTCATTCTTACTCCATAACCCTTCTGCTCTCTGAACAGTGGCATGTGTTTTATCTCTCCGCTCGCGTCTGTCCACCAAAGACACTCTCGCTGCCCTGTTTGGGTACACTTCGATCCGGTAATGTCTTTCAGAGCAGCGCCTGGTGAGATGTTGCAGATCTCATGGATCCCTTCTGTGCAGGAAAGGCTCATCAAGTGCATCAGTAGGATAGTCGGATCATTGCAACAATATGAATAGAAGTATTTGTCTGTTTTCAGAGGGAGAATGTATCAGGTGCTGTGTGTGGAGTCTCCCTTCATATGCATCACTGTGTCTTACGGGCTAAAGTGCTTGTATCATTCAAAGCAAGCTTGAATGTTACTCTTAAAAGTTTCCAAACAGACTGTAGACTGTTCTATACATCCTGTTTATATTGTAAAGTTTATTTTACGCTCGAATTGCATTATTATCATGTTATTTTCTACCATTTTGAGAGAGACTGTGCAAATATAGGAACATTTACGTGTACCAAACATTCATTAATTTTAGAAACAAATGAGTGCTATCGAAATAATTGCAAAAAATATAGATTATTTGCCAAATCCTTTTTTCTAGGATGTGAGAAATCGAGTGATTGATTCAAATATCCCTTGCATGGGTCGAGTTTTTTTATTTTATTTCAGTTAATATGCATTGTGTGTGTGTGTGTGTGTGTGTGTGTGAGAGGTGCGAGTATTCCACAATTTATGGACATTGTATGGAAACTAGTTTTGATATTTGTATTTGATATACTGGCAATTGATATAAGTTTAGCAGAAATGTTTGTATTTTTTAAAACAAGACAAAACATGTTTTTATTTTGTGATATGTACACCATTACATCCTCTGCCATTCAGTGCCAACTCTATTTTTGTAGCATGGCAAAAAATAATTAAAAAGCAAAACTTGGGTCTGTTTTCACTGTTTAACATGAGATAAATACGTATTTGGGTTCAATTTTTACACATTGTGTTACAGATGCATGGAGATACAAGCGTAGTTGATTTATGAATTCTATGTAAGTGCATCAGGTTTTTAGGGTGTCTTCTTACCATTTATTTTAGGGTCATTCTGTGTCAATTCGACTACAGTTCCCAGTTCAGTTTTGTTTTTGATCATTTTATTTATTTTTTACTGGTGAAAGAAATACGTAAAGGATGATTTTGATCAAGTGATGACGAGATTAAAAGTTGACTTTAGCACCCCTTATTGCATATATGCCAACCATGTGTCTAATAATTGTCGCCTGTAACTCCAGGTGTTGGCGTAGCGGGCTAAAGCACAGAACTGGTAAGCGGAAGGTTGCTGGTTTGATCCCCACAGCCACCACCATTATGTCCTTGAGAAAGACACTTAACTCCAGGTTGCTTTGGATAGAAGTGTCTGCCAAAGGTAAATGTAAATGTACTCCCTGAAATATATTATTGAAATAAGTGTTGTGAGATATCTCACCGGTCTCTGTGACATCACTAGACTCTGTAAACAACAAACAAAAATGTGCCTGCAGCCTCTGACGCTTTTGACCTGTCAATCATTTCACGCGTTCTCATAGTATTGTAGTTGCAGCGAATTATTGAGGCTTAATGCCGTTTTTATGCCATGTTGTTCATAACAGTTGTCAGTAGAGGGCGCTGTTTTGCTGCAGTTGGTTTTGACAGCCACTTCTACATCTTTGGGTTTTGGAAAGAGGGGGCGTGTCTAATCCAACGGATCAGTCTCGTGGAAGTAGAACGGCCAAAAATCGCTTAAAGCACCTTTAAAGACATCCTTCTAGATTCTGGTTCAGAACAAACTTTTTAAGGCCCTATATGGTTAAATCCCTGAAATGTACGGCTCTCAATGTGGCTATTTCCATAAATTGTACATGCATTTTACTCTTTTTACAAAGGTCAAAATCCAAATGGTATGAAACTAGTTTTTCACACTAATTTTGGAATAATATAAAATGAAAATGTAGGCTCTACTCAAATACTCTGTGTAGCGAAAACCTAAATGAATAGAGTTAACCTAACTTAAATTTTATCAGTTTAAATAACTATTGAACCTTATAAACACATTAGCATATTATATATATATATATATATATATATGCACACAGTTCTGTGCACAATCTTGGGCACTTCAGATGTTTCACAAAAACATTTGTTTTAAGATGGTTATTTATATCTTAAATTTTTGTGTGTCAATGGGAACTGGCAGTCTGGCATACCGGGAATTTTCCCGGTGGGCCGACGCACTTTGGGGCCAAACAGGGGTGGACTTGCCTGCGGGATAACCGAGTGTACCGCGAAACATCCGAATGTGAACGGACCACAAAACGGCGCCACGATATGCAGAAATACCCCGCCTAGTTGCCATGTAAAATCCCGGGCCGATTTCTCTTCCCAGTCCAGCCATGATGGAAAATTTACATTTTAAGCAAACATTCCTTTTGCAAGTAGAATAGAATAAAATAGAAGAACAGGGAGCCCTGCTACAGATGTCATGGCCCCCTCAAAACCTCCCTCTGAACATCAAGTCAGTCTGGGATTATATGACGATACAGAAGCGGTTGAGACAGACGAAATAATTAGAAGAACTGCGGCGAATTCTCCAAGAAGCTTGAACGTCCGATCTGCCACCAACCAAGTAAAACCGTCCAGGTGTATTTAGGGGAATTGTGGCTGTTTTAAAGGCAAAGATGGCCACACCAAACATTGAGCTAAACATTGGCTCCACTTTTCTCCACAGTTGTAACCTCCTAAAAAAATGAAACATGACAAGACGCATTAACACTCTGTGTAAACATATATTCAAATAACACTTACATTTTACTCACCCAAATCCATTCCTATGCAAACGCATGCAGGGAACTGGAAATCCCCAGCCCGGCTTCAACGACACTTTTATGCAATAAATATTCTTCACATAGTCCCAACACGATTGGATTAAGTGAACATAGATGGACTGTACACAGTGTCATTATGCCGAGACCAAATGCTGAAGAATTGTCATGCATACGTTAACCGAGTGAAGAAGTCTCAATGCATTTGAACATTTCGTTGCAATGTGATCTGAGCACTATTTGATGACTTTGTTGAATATCACTGGGACTTTACGCATATAAACATGTTCTCAACTCAAACATAAGCTGATTCAAGTGTCCCGGTTCAGTATTTTCATGAGAGCTTGTCGCTTCTTAAGTAAAACTGCCCTCTTAAAACATGTTACTTTGACTATTTAAGGGTTTTAAACAAAGTTCAAACAAAACGCCACTAATGCACGATTTTCTGTGAAGCTGCTTTGAAACGATGTGTGTTGTTTAAAGCGTTATACACATAAAAATGACTTAAGACAATGAATCTATTGAGCAATCCATTGAACAACTTCCAACAGGGCCAAACAGGTGTTAAGAGTCACCCTTGTCCCTTGTTACCAGAAGCCAAATGCACACTTACCAAACTCTCCAACAGATGGCAGTCTTGCACACTAAATAAAAGCAATGGTTTCAAATGAATGGCATACATGTTTAAAACCATCTGCTATGCTTAAATGTAGTTATAATAATAATAAGTAACTGGCTGTTATTATAACTGGCTATTTAAAGTTTATTAGTGAAATAGATTAACATTAGAATTACATGCCACAAAGTTGAAGCGTAAAACAATGCATCATTTAGGATAATGTACGCCACAATAATACATACTGTTTCAAATAATTGTACCCTTACAAACCCCCGAGTGGATACAAGCAAAACTGGTCTCCAAGCTAACGATGTTCAACCATTAGGTTACGGTTGCAAACCAAGTATCCAGTGTCTCACTCAGTATTGTTACTCACCAGAGGTTCACTTTGATATTCTGTGTCGCCTCCTGTTGTGTGTTGCTTGTAAGTGGCAGGAGTCAGAGCAGAGGCTCATGGGTGTCTGTACGCAGAGCTCATTATCTCTGTACACTGTTGCTCTCGCTGTGTGATCAATGCTCAGCTCTGAACATGTGTTTGTGCCTTCATTTCTGTCGGTTTCTCAGTGGCTTTCATGCTGTCAGAATCATGTGGGGTGTTGTGTAGCTGGACATCTGTATTACTGAAACACCAGCAATGGCTGTGATACAGGTATGTAAATAGAAACATAATGCAAAAGTACTTAAAGGAATATTCCATTAGTGACAAACTTGATTACCACAAATAAATAATAAAAACACGTCCCTCCTTTCAAAATCTGGGTTACAGTGCGGCACTTACAATGGAAGTGAATGGGGCCTATTTTTGGAGGGTTTGACCTCGTGCAACCCTATGTACACATGCGTGGACGTTGTATTTTGGCTTTGTTATAAGCAAAGCATAATTTCAATGAATTTAAACTGAATGAATACTGTTCACAAGAGTCTAGACTGTCATTTAAGGGTTAAAATTCTGGCGCACCGAGTCACATGTTACAACAGGATGATGTTAATTTCCTTGAAGCGCTTCTACAGGTGCAGAGCAAGCAAAAGTGCCTCCGGTGAGAAACCGCTTTATGTTTTTAAATTGAAACCTGTTTGGTTGTAAAGAGGAGAGTCTCTAGTTTCGTTTGATATGCCGCTTTAAAAAATCCATTAAGTTTTCGCGTGCCAGCGCCCTGATAAACATGATGTCCACATACGTGGATTGTGGGACACTATTCCCTCAAAAGTGGAAATTTGTATTTATTTATTTTGAATAAACATGAACACATCTGTGGGTCATTTTGGTTCATTTTAATATACATTTTTGATATATTTTATTTGATCACTGTACAATACGGTTCTATTCATTAACATTAATAAATGCATATTTAGTGGTGCTTGCAAAGCATCACTATTGTAATCTCACATACTTATTATTATACTTTTTATTTTTATTTTTATTAGTGGTGCTTGCAAAGCATCACTATTGTAATCTCACATACTTATTTTTATTAGTGGTGCTTGCAAAGCATCACTATTGTAATCTCACATACTTATTATTATACTTTTTATTTTTATTTTTATTAGTGGTGCTTGCAAAGCATCACTATTGTAATCTCACATACTTATTAGTGGTGCTTGCAAAGCATCACTATTGTAATCTCACATACTTATTATTTTTATTTTTATTTTTATTTTTATATCTCTTAACAAAACTTCGGCACCTAACTCGTCCCGCACCGTTTGGCGTAGACCCACGAATGAGGTGTCAAATCGAACGGCCTATTGAGGACACGTGTGCTATGACTTTTATAAGCTGATCGGAGTACGGTATTTGCCCCAGGGGCAAAAAAGCAGCCGAAAAATCCCATAGACTTAACATTAAGACAAACTTTGACGCGTCACAGCTCCAAGCGAGGATTTCAGTAGAAACGTGTGATTTGCCACATTTGAAGAGGCTGGCAGGCTCTGTAAGAGCATACCTCAATATGGGGTAAAAGTTGCACCCCTGGGGGCAGGAGCTGCCCAAAAATGCCCCAATTGACTTATAATGGTGTAGGACGGCCCATGAAATGAAAAGGCATAGGGATTTGTATTGAACATAGCTCTGGATCACAGTGTCATAGAGACGAGGGGTGGGCTCATTTTACTCAGACGACCAATCAGTCTCTCAGGATCATTGTGAAGCTATCAAGCCACGCCCTAGCAACCATTAAGAGCACCTTAGCAACAAGTCCCATAGACTTCTATTGAAACAGATCAAAGGGATATCTCCGGATAGAAGTGTCATAGAAACACAAGGCTGGTCTCGTTTGACTCGGGACAGCAAACAGCCAATCATGCATCAAATCAACACTTCCTGGCCCCTCCCTAGCAACCATTGTCGAGCACCTTAACAACCAAAATCCATAGAGGGATATCTTCCATTCTGAATGTCACAGAGGCATGGGAGTTGGTTTATATCATTCATACTGACAAGCAGCCTTTGGAGATTCATGATTGGCAGCTGCCAAGCCACTCCCTAGCAACTAAACAGAGTACCCTAGCAACCGTTTAGCAGTAACTATATCTCTGCACCAGCAAATCAGAGAGACTTCTGGGTTGATTTATTTCAATCAGGATGGCAAGGACACTTGATTAGTATCACTATGGTAACTGCCTAGCAACCAGATGGGGTTACCCTAGCAACCGAGTAAGAAATCACATATCTCTGCACCAGAAAACACTACAGACTTCCGGGTTGACTTATTTCACTCAGGATGGAAAGGAGCCATGTGTTGTATTACCTTGGTAACTGCATAGCAACCACTTGGGCTTACCCTAGCAACCGAGTAACAAATCACATATTTCTGCACCAGAAAATCGTACAGACTTCTGGTTTGATTTATTTATGACCACAATTTTTGTTCTTTTCAAGTTACAGCATGCTGTTTGACGAGTTTTGCCACGACAAGCACCACTCACATTTTCTTCAGGAAATGTACCCATCTAGTTTTTATTTTTATTTTTCTTCTTTTTATTATTATTCTATCTCCGTACAAAATTTCGGCACCTAACTCGTCCCGCACCGTTTGGCGTACACCCACAAATGAGGTGTCAAATCGAACGGCCTATTGAGGACACGTGTGCTATGACTTTTATAAGCGATCGAGGTACGGTATTTGCCCCAGGGGCAAAAAAGCGGCGAAAAAATCCCATAGACTTAACATTGTGACAAACTTTGAGGCGTCACAGCTCCGAGCGAGGATTTCACAGAAACGTGTGATTTGCCACATTTGAAGAGGCTGGCAGGCTCTGTAAGAGCATACCTCAATATGGGGTAAAAGTTGCACCCCTGGGGGCAGGAGCTGCCCAAAAATGCCCCAATTGACTTATAATGGTGTAGGACGGCCCATGAAATGAAAAGGCATAGGGATTTGTATTGAACATAGCTCTGGATCACAGTGTCATAGAGACGAGGGGTGGGCTCATTTTACTCAGACGACCAATCAGTCTCTCAGGATCATTGTGAAGCTATCAAGCCACGCCCTAGCAACCATTAAGAGCACCTTAGCAACAAGTCCCATAGACTTCTATTGAAACAGATCAAAGGGATATCTCCGGATAGAAGTGTCATAGAAACACAAGGGTGGTCTCGTTTGACTCGGGACAGCAAACAGCCAATCATGCATCAAATCAACACTTCCTAGCCCCTCCCTAGCAACCATTGTCGAGCACCTTAACAACCAAAATCCATAGAGGGATATCTTCCATTCTGAATGTCACAGAGGCATGGGAGTTGGTTTATATCATTCATACTGACAAGCAGCCTTTGGAGATTCATGATTGGCAGCTGCCAAGCCACTCCCTAGCAACTAAACAGAGTACCCTAGCAACCGTTTAGCAGTAACTATATCTCTGCACCACAAAATCAGAGAGACTTCTGGGTTGATTTATTTCAATCAGGATGGCAAGGAGACTTGATTAGTATCACTATGGTAACTGCCTAGCAACCAGATGGGGTTACCCTAGCAACCGAGTAACAAATCACATATCTCTGCATCAGAAAAACGTAGAGACTTCCGGGTTGACTTATTTCAATCAGGATGGAAAGGACACTTCATTAGTATCACTATGGTAACTGCCTAGCAACCAGATGGGCTTACCCTAGCAACCGAGTAACAAATCACATATCTCTGCATCACAAAAACATAGAGACTTCCGGGTTGACTTATTTCAATCAGGATGGCAAGGACACTTCATTAGTATCACTATGGTAACTGCCTAGCAACCAGATGGGCTTACCCTAGCAACCGAGTAACAAATCACATATCTCTGCATCAGAAAAGCGTAGAGACTTCCGGGTTGACTTATTTCAATCAGGATGGCAAGGACACTTGATTAGTATCACTATGGTATCTGCCTAGCAACCAGATGGGCTTACCCTAGCAACCGAGTAACAAATCACATATCTCTGCATCACAAAAACATAGAGACTTCCGGGTTGACTTATTTCAATCAGGATGGCAAGGACACTTGATAAGTATCACTATGTTAACTGCCTAGCAACCAGATGGGGTTACCCTAGCAACCGAGAAACAAATCACATATCTCGGCACCAGAAAAGAGTACAGACTTCGGGTTGATTTATTTCAATCAGGATGGCAAGGACACTTGATTACTATCACTATGGTAACTGCCTAGCAACCAGATGGGGTTACCCTAGCAACCGAGAAACAAATCACATATCTCGGCACCAGAAAAGAGTACAGACTTCCGGGTTGATTTATTTCAATCAGGATGGCAAGGACACTTGATTAGTATCACTATGGTAACTGCCTAGCAACCAGATGGGGTTACCCTAGCAACCGAGTAACAAATCACATATCTCTGCATCAGAAAAGCGTAGAGACTTCCGGGTTGACTTATTTCAATCAGGATGGCAAGGAGACTTGATTAGTATCACTATGGTAACTGCCTAGCAACCAGATGGGGTTACCCTAGCAACCGAGTAACAAATCACATATCTCTGCATCAGAAAACGTAGAGACTTCCGGGTTGACTTATTTCAATCAGGATGGCAAGGAGACTTGATTAGTATCACTATGGTAACTGCCTAGCAACCAGATGGGGTTACCCTAGCAACCGAGTAACAAATCACATATCTCTGCACCAGAAAACAGTACAGACTTCTGGGTTGACTTATTTCACTCAGGATGGAAAGGAGCCATGTATTGTATTACCTTGGTAACTGCATAGCAACCACATGGGCTTACCCTAGCAACCTAGTAACAAATCACATATTTCTGCACCAGAAAATTATACAGACTTCTGGGTTGATTTATTTATGACCATAATTTCTGTTCTTTTCAAGTTACAGCATGCTATTTGACGAGTTTTGCCACGGCAAGCACCACTCACATTTTCTTCAGGAAATGTACCTATCTAGTTTTTATTTTTCTTCTTTTATTATTATTCTATCTCGTAACAAAACTTCGGCACCTAACTTCGTCCCGCACCGTTTGGCGTAGACCCACGAATGAGGTGTCAAATCGAACGGCCTATTGAGGACACGTGTGCTATGACTTTTATAAGCGATCGGAGTACGGTATTTGCCCCAGGGGCAAAAAGCGGCCGAAAAATCCCATAGACTTAACATTGAGACAAACTTTGACGCGTCACAGCTCCAAGCGAGGATTTCGTAGAAACGTGTGATTTGCCACATTTGAAGAGGCTGGCAGGCTCTGTAAGAGCATACCTCAATATGGGGTAAAAGTTGCACCCCTGGGGGCAGGAGCTGCCCAAAAATGCCCCAATTGACTTATAATGGTGTAGGACGGCCCATGAAATGAAAAGGCATAGGGATTTGTATTGAACATAGCTCTGGATCACAGTGTCATAGAGACGAGGGGGTGGGCTCATTTTACTCAGACGACCAATCAGTCTCTCTGGATCATTGTGAAGCTATCAAGCCACGCCCTAGCAACCATTAAGAGCACCTTAGCAACAAGTCCCATAGACTTCTATTGAAAAAGATCAAAGGGATATCTCCGGATAGAAGTGTCATAGAAACACAAGGGTGGTCTCGTTTGACTCGGGACAGCAAACAGCCAATCATGCATCACTTCAACACTTCCTAGCCCCTCCCTAGCAACCATTGTCGAGCACCTTAACAACCAAAATCCATAGAGGGATATCTTCCATTCTGAATGTCACAGAGGCATGGGAGTTGGTTTATATCATTCATACTGACAAGCAGCCTTTGGAGATTCATGATTGGCAGCTGCCAAGCCACTCCTAGCAACTACACAGAGTACCCTAGCAACCGTTTAGCAGTAACTATATCTCTGCACCAGAAAATCAGAGAGACTTCTGGGTTGATTTATTTCAATCAGGATGGCAAGGAGACTTGATAAGTATCACTATGTTAACTGCCTAGCAACCAGATGGGGTTACCCTAGCAACCGAGTAACAAATCACATATCTCTGCATCAGAAAAGCGTAGAGACTTCCGGGTTGACTTATTTCAATCAGGATGGCAAGGACACTTCATTAGTATCACTATGGTAACTGCCTAGCAACCAGATGGGCTTACCCTAGCAACCGAGTAACAAATCACATATCTCTGCATCACAAAAACATAGAGACTTCCGGGTTGACTTATTTCAATCAGGATGGCAAGGACACTTGATAAGTATCACTATGTTAACTGCCTAGCAACCAGATGGGGTTACCCTAGCAACCGAGTAACAAATCACATATCTCTGCATCAGAAAAACGTAGAGACTTCCGGGTTGACTTATTTCAATCAGGATGGCAAGGACACTTCATTAGTATCACTATGGTAACTGCCTAGCAACCACATGAGCTTACCCTAGCAACCGAGTAACAAATCACATATCTCTGCATCAGAAAAACGTACAGACTTCCGGGTTGACTTATTTCAATCAGGATGGCAAGGACACTTGATTAGTATCACTATGATTACTGCCTAGCAACCAGATGGGGTTACCCTAGCAACCGAGTAACAAATCACATATCTCTGCACCAGAAAATAGTACTGACTTCCGGGTTGATTTATTTCACTCAGGATGGCAAGGACACTTCATTACTATCACTATGGTAACTGCCTAGCAACCAGATGGGGTTACCCTAGCAACCGAGAAACAAATCACATATCTCGGCACCAGAAAAGAGTACAGACTTCCAGGTTGATTTATTTCAACCAGGATGGCAAGGACACTTCATTAGTATCAATATGGTAACTGCCTAGCAACCACATGGGGTTACCCTAGCAACCGAGTAACAAATCACATATCTCTGCATCAGAAAAACGTAGATACTTCTGGGTTGACTTATTTCAATCAGGATGGCAAGGACACTTGATTACTATCACTATGGTAACTGCCTAGCAACCAGATGGGGTTACCCTAGCAACCGAGTAACAAATCACATATCTCTGCACCAGAAAATAGTACTGACTTCCGGGTTGATTTATTTCACTCAGGATCGCAAGGACACTTGATTACTATCACTATGGTAACTGCCTAGCAACCAGATGGGGTTACCCTAGCAACCGAGAAACAAATCACATATCTCGGCACCAGAAAAGAGTACAGACTTCCGGGTTGATTTATTTCACTCAGGATCGCAAGGACACTTGATTACTATCACTATGGTAACTGCCTAGCAACCAGATGGGGTTACCCTAGCAACCGAGAAACAAATCACATATCTCGGCACCAGAAAAGAGTACAGACTTCCGGGTTGATTTATTTCAACCAGGATGGCAAGGACACTTCATTAGTATCAATATGGTAACTGCCTAGCAACCAGATGGGGTTACCCTAGCAACCGAGTAACAAATCACATATCTCTGCACCAGAAAACACTACAGACTTCCGGGTTGACTTATTTCACTCAGGATGGAAAGGAGCCATGTATTGTATTACCTTGGTAACTGCATAGCAACCACATGGGCTTACCCTAGCAACCGAGTAAAAAATCACATATTTCTGCACCAGAAAATCGTACAGACTTCTGGGCTGATTTATTTATGACCATAATTTTTTTCTTTTCAAGTTACAACATGCTGTTTGACGAGTTTTGCCACGGCAAGCACCACTCACATTTTCTTCAGGAAATGTACCTATCTAGTTTATATTAGTGGTGCTTGCAAAGCATCACTATTGTAATCTCACATACTTATTTTTATTTTTATACTTTTTATTATTCTATCTCCGTACAAAACTTCGGCACCTAACTCGTCCCGCACCGTTTGGCGTAGACCCACGAATGAGGTGTCAAATCGAACGGCCTATTGAGGACACGTGTGCTATGACTTTTATAAGCGATCGGGGTACGGTAATTGCCCCAGGGGCAAAAAAGCGGCCGAAAAATCCCATAGACTTAACATTGCGACAAACTTTGACGCGTCACAGCTCCGAGCGAGGATTTCGCAGAAACGTGTGATTTGCCACATTTGAAGAGGCTGGCAGGCTCTGTAAGAGCATACCTCAAAATGGGGTAAAAGTTGCACCCCTGGGGGCAGGAGCTGCCCAAAAATGCCCCAATTGACTTACAATGGTGTAGGACGGCCCATGAAATGAAATGGCATTGGGATTTGTATTCAACATAGCTCTGGATCACAGTGTCATAGAGACAATGGGGCGGGCTCATTTTACTCAGACGACCAATCAGTATCTCAGGATCATTTTGAATCTATCAAGCCACGCCCTAGCAACAATTTAGAGCACCTTAGCAACAAGTCCCATACACTTCTAATGAAAGACATCAAAGGGATATCTCCGGATAGAAGTTTCATAGAAACACAAGGGTGGTCTCGTTTCACTCGGGGCAGCAAACAGCCAATCATGAATCACCTCAACACTTCCTAGCCCCTCCCTAGCAACCATTGTCGAGCACCTTAGCAACCAAAATCCATAGAGGATATCTTCCATTCTGAATGTCACAGAGGCATGGGAGTTGGTTTATATCATTCATACTGACAAGCAGCCGTTGGAGATTAATGATTGGCAGCTGCCAAGCCACTCCCTAGCAACTAAACAGAGTACCCTAGCAACCCTTTAGCAGTAACTATATCTCTGCACCAGAAAATCAGAGAAACTTCTGGGTTGATTTATTTCAATCAGGATGGCAAGGACACTTCATTAGTATCACTAAGGTAACTGCCTAGCAACCAGATGGGGTTACCCTAGCAACCGAGTAACAAATCACATATCTCTGCATCAGAAAAACGTAGAGACTTCCGGGTTGACTTATTTCAATCAGGATGGCAAGGACACTTGATTACTATCACTATGATTACTGCCTAGCAACCAGATGGGGTTACCCTAGCAACCGAGTAACAAATCACATATCTCTGCACCAGAAAATAGTACTGACTTCCGGGTTGATTTATTTCACTCAGGATGGCAAGGACACTTCATTACTATCACTATGGTAACTGCCTAGCAACCAGATGGGGTTACCCTAGCAACCGAGTAACAAATCACATATCTCTGCATCAGAAAAACGTAGAGACTTCCGGGTTGACTTATTTCAATCAGGATGGCAAGGACACTTGATTACTATCACTATGATTACTGCCTAGCAACCACATGGGGTTACCCTAGCAACCGAGTAACAAATCACATATCTCTGCACCAGAAAATAGTACTGACTTCCGGGTTGATTTATTTCACTCAGGATGGCAAGGACACTTGATTACTATCACTATGGTAACTGCCTAGCAACCAGATGGGGTTACCCTAGCAACCGAGAAACACATCACATATCTCGGCACCAGAAAAGAGTACAGACTTCCAGGTTGATTTATTTCAACCAGGATGGCAAGGACACTTCATTAGTATCAATATGGTAACTGCCTAGCAACCACATGGGGTTACCCTAGCAACCGAGTAACAAATCACATATCTCTGCATCAGAAAAGCGTAGATACTTCTGGGTTGACTTATTTCAATCAGGATGGCAAGGACACTTGATTACTATCACTATGGTAACTGCCTAGCAACCAGATGGGGTTACCCTAGCAACCAAATAACAAATCACATATCTCTGCATCAGAAAAACGTAGAGACTTCCGGGTTGACTTATTTCAATCAGGATGGCAAGGACACTTGATTACTATCACTATGATTACTGCCTAGCAACCAGATGGGGTTACCCTAGCAACCGAGTAACAAATCACATATCTCTGCACCACAAAATAGTACTGACTTCCGGGTTGATTTATTTCACTCAGGATGGCAAGGACACTTGATTACTATCACTATGGTAACTGCCTAGCAACCAGATGGGGTTACCCTAGCAACCGAGAAACACATCACATATCTCGGCACCAGAAAAGAGTACAGACTTCCAGGTTGATTTATTTCAACCAGGATGGCAAGGACACTTCATTAGTATCAATATGGTAACTGCCTAGCAACCACATGGGGTTACCCTAGCAACCGAGTAACAAATCACATATCTCTGCATCAGAAAAGCGTACATACTTCTGGGTTGACTTATTTCAATCAGGATGGCAAGGACACTTGATTACTATCACTATGGTAACTGCCTAGCAACCAGATGGGGTTACCCTAGCAACCGAGTAACAAATCACATATCTCTGCACCAGAAAATAGTACTGACTTCCGGGTTGATTTATTTCACTCAGGATCGCAAGGACACTTGATTACTATCACTATGGTAACTGCCTAGCAACCAGATGGGGTTACCCTAGCAACCGAGAAACAAATCACAGATCTCGGCACCAGAAAAGAGTACAGACTTCCGGGTTGATTTATTTCAACCAGGATGGCAAGGACACTTCATTAGTATCAATATGGTAACTGCCTAGCAACCAGATGGGGTTACCCTAGCAACCAATTAACAAATCACATATCTCTGCATCAGAAAAACGTAGAGACTTCTGGGTTGGTTTATTTCACTCAGGATGGCAAGGACACTTCATAAGTATCACTATGGTAACTTCCTAGCAACAAGGAGGGGTTACCCTAGCAACCAAATAACAAATCACATATCTCTGGATCAGAACATCGTAGAGACTTCCTGGTTGACTGATTTTACTCTGGATAGCAAGGAGACTTGATAAGTATCACTATGGTAACTGCCTAGCAACCACATGGGGTTACCCTAGCAACCGAGTAACAAATCACATATCTCTGCACCAGAAAATAGTACAGACTTCCGGGTTGACTTATTTCAATAAGGATGGCAAGGAGACTTCATTACTATCACTATGGTAACTGCCTAGCAACCAGATGGGTTTACCCTAGCAACCGAGTAACAAATCACATATCTCTGCATCAGAAAACGTAGAGACTTCTGGGTTGATTTATTTATGACCATAATTTTTGTTCTTTTCAAGCATGCTATTTCACGAGTTTTGCCACGGCAAGCACCACTCACATTTTCTTCAGGAAATGTACCTATCTAGTTTTTATTTTATTTTTATTATATCTCTTAACAAAACTTCGGCACCTAACTCGTCCCGCACCGTTTGGCGTAGACCCACGAATGAGGTGTCAAATCGAACGGCCTATTGAGGACACGTGTGCTATGACTTTTATAAGCGATCGGGAGTACGGTATTTGCCCCAGGGGCAAAAAAGCGGCCGAAAAATCCCATAGACTTAACATTGAGACAAACTTTGAGCGTCACAGCTCCAAGCGAGGATTTCGCAGAAACGTGTGATTTGCCACATTTGAAGAGGCTGGCAGGCTCTGTAAGAGCATACCTCAATATGGGGTAAAAGTTGCACCCCTGGGGGCAGGAGCTGCCCAAAAATGCCCCAATTGACTTATAATGGTGTAGGACGGCCCATGAAATGAAAAGGCATAGGGATTTGTATTGAACATAGCTCTGGATCACAGTGTCATAGAGACGAGGGGGTGGGCTCATTTTACTCAGACGACCAATCAGTCTCTCAGGATCATTGTGAAGCTATCAAGCCACGCCCTAGCAACCATTAAGAGCACCTTAGCAACAAGTCCCATAGACTTCTATTGAAACAGATCAAAGGGATATCTCCGGATAGAAGTGTCATAGAAACACAAGGGTGGTCTCGTTTGACTCGGGACAGCAAACAGCCAATCATGCATCAAATCAACACTTCCTAGCCCCTCCCTAGCAACCATTGTCGAGCACCTTAACAACCAAAATCCATAGAGGGATATCTTCCATTCTGAATGTCACAGAGGCATGGGAGTTGGTTTATATCATTCATACTGACAAGCAGCCTTTGGAGATTCATGATTGGCAGCTGCCAAGCCACTCCTAGCAACTAAACAGAGTACCCTAGCAACCGTTTAGCAGTAACTATATCTCTGCACCAGAAAATCAGAGAGACTTCTGGGTTGATTTATTTCAATCAGGATGGCAAGGAGACTTGATTAGTATCACTATGGTAACTGCCTAGCAACCAGATGGGGTTACCCTAGCAACCGAGTAACAAATCACATATCTCTGCATCAGAAAAACGTAGAGACTTCCGGGTTGACTTATTTCAATCAGGATGGCAAGGACACTTCATTAGTATCACTATGGTAACTGCCTAGCAACCAGATGGGCTTACCCTAGCAACCGAGTAACAAATCACATATCTCTGCATCACAAAAACATAGAGACTTCCGGGTTGACTTATTTCAATCAGGATGGCAAGGACACTTCATTAGTATCACTATGGTAACTGCCTAGCAACCAGATGGGGTTACCCTAGCAACCGAGTAACAAATCACATATCTCTGCATCAGAAAAACGTAGAGACTTCCGGGTTGACTTATTTCAATCAGGATGGCAAGGACACTTGATTAGTATCACTATGGTAACTGCCTAGCAACCAGATGGGCTTACCCTAGCAACCGAGTAACAAATCACATATCTCTGCATCACAAAAACATAGAGACTTCCGGGTTGACTTATTTCAATCAGGATGGCAAGGACACTTGATTAGTATCACTATGTTAACTGCCTAGCAACCAGATGGGGTTACCCTAGCAACCGAGTAACAAATCACATATCTCTGCACCAGAAAATAGTACAGACTTCCGGGTTGATTTATTTCAATCAGGATGGCAAGGACACTTGATTACTATCACTATGGTAACTGCCTAGCAACCAGATGGGGTTACCCTAGCAACCGAGAAACAAATCACATATCTCGGCACCAGAAAAGAGTACAGACTTCCGGGTTGATTTATTTCAATCAGGATGGCAAGGAGACTTGATTAGTATCACTATGGTAACTGCCTAGCAACCAGATGGGGTTACCCTAGCAACCGAGTAACAAATCACATATCTCTGCATCAGAAAAACGTAGAGACTTCCGGGTTGACTTATTTCAATCAGGATGGCAAGGAGACTTGATTAGTATCACTATGGTAACTGCCTAGCAACCAGATGGGGTTACCCTAGCAACCGAGTAACAAATCACATATCTCTGCATCAGAAAAACGTAGAGACTTCCGGGTTGACTTATTTCAATCAGGATGGCAAGGAGACTTGATTAGTATCACTATGGTAACTGCCTAGCAACCAGATGGGGTTACCCTAGCAACCGAGTAACAAATCACATATCTCTGCACCAGAAAACAGTACAGACTTCTGGGTTGACTTATTTCACTCAGGATGGAAAGGAGCCATGTATTGTATTACCTTGGTAACTGCATAGCAACCACATGGGCTTACCCTAGCAACCTAGTAACAAATCACATATTTCTGCACCAGAAAATTATACAGACTTCTGGGTTGATTTATTTATGACCATAATTTCTGTTCTTTTCAAGTTACAACATGCTGTTTGACGAGTTTTGCCACGGCAAGCACCACTCACATTTTCTTCAGGAAATGTACCTATCTAGTTATTTATTAGTGGTGCTTGCAAAGCATCACTATTGTAATCTCACATACTTATTTTTATTTTTATACTTTTTATTATTCTATCTCCGTACAAAACTTCGGCACCTAACTCGTCCCGCACCGTTTGGCGTAGACCCACGAATGAGGTGTCAAATCGAGCGGCCTATTGAGGACACGTGTGCTATGACTTTTATAAGCGATCGGAGTACGGTAATTGCCCCAGGGGCAAAAAAGCGGCCGAAAAATCCCATAGACTTAACATTGCGACAAACTTTGACGCGTCACAGCTCCGAGCGAGGATTTCGCAGAAACGTGTGATTTGCCACATTTGAAGAGGCTGGCAGGCTCTGTAAGAGCATACCTCAAAATGGGGTAAAAGTTGCACCCCTGGGGGCAGGAGCTGCCCAAAAATGCCCCAATTGACTTACAATGGTGTAGGACGGCCCATGAAATGAAATGGCATTGGGATTTGTATTCAACATAGCTCTGGATCACAGTGTCATAGAGACAATGGGGCGGGCTCATTTTACTCAGACGACCAATCAGTATCTCAGGATCATTTTGAATCTATCAAGCCACGCCCTAGCAACAATTTAGAGCACCTTAGCAACAAGTCCCATACACTTCTAATGAAAGACATCAAAGGGATATCTCCGGATAGAAGTTTCATAGAAACACAAGGGTGGTCTCGTTTCACTCGGGGCAGCAAACAGCCAATCATGAATCACCTCAACACTTCCTAGCCCCTCCCTAGCAACCATTGTCGAGCACCTTAGCAACCAAAATCCATAGAGGATATCTTCCATTCTGAATGTCACAGAGGCATGGGAGTTGGTTTATATCATTCATACTGACAAGCAGCCGTTGGAGATTAATGATTGGCAGCTGCCAAGCCACTCCCTAGCAACTAAACAGAGTACCCTAGCAACCCTTTAGCAGTAACTATATCTCTGCACCAGAAAATCAGAGAAACTTCTGGGTTGATTTATTTCAATCAGGATGGCAAGGACACTTCATTAGTATCACTAAGGTAACTGCCTAGCAACCAGATGGGGTTACCCTAGCAACCGAGTAACAAATCACATATCTCTGCATCAGAAAAGCGTAGAGACTTCCGGGTTGACTTATTTCAATCAGGATGGCAAGGACACTTGATTACTATCACTATGATTACTGCCTAGCAACCAGATGGGGTTACCCTAGCAACCGAGTAACAAATCACATATCTCTGCACCAGAAAATAGTACTGACTTCCGGGTTGATTTATTTCACTCAGGATGGCAAGGACACTTCATTACTATCACTATGGTAACTGCCTAGCAACCAGATGGGGTTACCCTAGCAACCGAGTAACAAATCACATATCTCTGCATCAGAAAAACGTAGAGACTTCCGGGTTGACTTATTTCAATCAGGATGGCAAGGACACTTGATTACTATCACTATGATTACTGCCTAGCAACCACATGGGGTTACCCTAGCAACCGAGTAACAAATCACATATCTCTGCACCAGAAAATAGTACTGACTTCCGGGTTGATTTATTTCACTCAGGATGGCAAGGACACTTGATTACTATCACTATGGTAACTGCCTAGCAACCAGATGGGGTTACCCTAGCAACCGAGAAACACATCACATATCTCGGCACCAGAAAAGAGTACAGACTTCCAGGTTGATTTATTTCAACCAGGATGGCAAGGACACTTCATTAGTATCAATATGGTAACTGCCTAGCAACCACATGGGGTTACCCTAGCAACCGAGTAACAAATCACATATCTCTGCATCAGAAAAACGTAGATACTTCTGGGTTGACTTATTTCAATCAGGATGGCAAGGACACTTGATTACTATCACTATGGTAACTGCCTAGCAACCAGATGGGGTTACCCTAGCAACCAAATAACAAATCACATATCTCTGCATCAGAAAAGCGTAGAGACTTCCGGGTTGACTTATTTCAATCAGGATGGCAAGGACACTTGATTACTATCACTATGATTACTGCCTAGCAACCAGATGGGGTTACCCTAGCAACCGAGTAACAAATCACATATCTCTGCACCACAAAATAGTACTGACTTCCGGGTTGATTTATTTCACTCAGGATGGCAAGGACACTTGATTACTATCACTATGGTAACTGCCTAGCAACCAGATGGGGTTACCCTAGCAACCGAGAAACACATCACATATCTCGGCACCAGAAAAGAGTACAGACTTCCAGGTTGATTTATTTCAACCAGGATGGCAAGGACACTTCATTAGTATCAATATGGTAACTGCCTAGCAACCACATGGGGTTACCCTAGCAACCGAGTAACAAATCACATATCTCTGCATCAGAAAAACGTACATACTTCTGGGTTGACTTATTTCAATCAGGATGGCAAGGACACTTGATTACTATCACTATGGTAACTGCCTAGCAACCAGATGGGGTTACCCTAGCAACCGAGTAACAAATCACATATCTCTGCACCAGAAAATAGTACTGACTTCCGGGTTGATTTATTTCACTCAGGATCGCAAGGACACTTGATTACTATCACTATGGTAACTGCCTAGCAACCAGATGGGGTTACCCTAGCAACCGAGAAACAAATCACAGATCTCGGCACCAGAAAAGAGTACAGACTTCCGGGTTGATTTATTTCAACCAGGATGGCAAGGACACTTCATTAGTATCAATATGGTAACTGCCTAGCAACCAGATGGGGTTACCCTAGCAACCAATTAACAAATCACATATCTCTGCATCAGAAAACGTAGAGACTTCTGGGTTGGTTTATTTCACTCAGGATGGCAAGGACACTTCATAAGTATCACTATGGTAACTTCCTAGCAACAAGGAGGGGTTACCCTAGCAACCAAATAACAAATCACATATCTCTGGATCAGAACATCGTAGAGACTTCCTGGTTGACTGATTTTACTCTGGATAGCAAGGAGACTTGATAAGTATCACTATGGTAACTGCCTAGCAACCACATGGGGTTACCCTAGCAACCGAGTAACAAATCACATATCTCTGCACCAGAAAATAGTACAGACTTCGGGTTGACTTATTTCAATAAGGATGGCAAGGAGACTTCATTACTATCACTATGGTAACTGCCTAGCAACCAGATGGGTTTACCCTAGCAACCGAGTAACAAATCACATATCTCTGCATCAGAAAAGCGTAGAGACTTCTGGGTTGATTTATTTATGACCATAATTTTTGTTCTTTTCAAGCATGCTATTTCACGAGTTTTGCCACGGCAAGCACCACTCACATTTTCTTCAGGAAATGTACCTATCTAGTTATTTTATTTTTTTTTTATTATTATTCTCTTAACAAAACTTCGGCACCTAACTCGTCCCGCACCGTTTGGCGTAGACCCACAAATGAGGTGTCAAATCGAACGGCCTATTGAGGACACGTGTGCTATGACTTTTATAAGCGATCGAGGTACGGTATTTGCCCCAGGGGCAAAAAAGCGGCCGAAAAATCCCATAGACTTAACATTGAGACAAACTTTGAGCGTCACAGCTCCAAGCGAGGATTTCATAGAAACGTGTGATTTGCCACATTTGAAGAGGCTGGCAGGCTCTGTAAGAGCATACCTCAATATGGGGTAAAAGTTGCACCCCTGGGGGCAGGAGCTGCCCAAAAATGCCCCAATTGACTTATAATGGTGTAGGACGGCCCATGAAATGAAAAGGCATAGGGATTTGTATTGAACATAGCTCTGGATCACAGTGTCATAGAGACGAGGGGTGGGCTCATTTTACTCAGACGACCAATCAGTCTCTCAGGATCATTGTGAAGCTATCAAGCCACGCCCTAGCAACCATTAAGAGCACCTTAGCAACAAGTCCCATAGACTTCTATTGAAACAGATCAAAGGGATATCTCCGGATAGAAGTGTCATAGAAACACAAGGGTGGTCTCGTTTGACTCGGGACAGCAAACAGCCAATCATGCATCAAATCAACACTTCCTAGCCCCTCCCTAGCAACCATTGTCGAGCACCTTAACAACCAAAATCCATAGAGGGATATCTTCCATTCTGAATGTCACAGAGGCATGGGAGTTGGTTTATATCATTCATACTGACAAGCAGCCTTTGGAGATTCATGATTGGCAGCTGCCAAGCCACTCACTAGCAACTAAACAGAGTACCCTAGCAACCGTTTAGCAGTAACTATATCTCTGCACCAGAAAATCAGAGAGACTTCTGGATTGATTTATTTCAATCAGGATGGCAAGGACACTTGATTAGTATCACTATGGTAACTGCCTAGCAACCAGATGGGGTTACCCTAGCAACCGAGTAACAAATCACATATCTCTGCATCAGAACAACGTAGAGACTTCCGGGTTGACTTATTTCAATCAGGATGGAAAGGACACTTCATTAGTATCACTATGGTAACTGCCTAGCAACCAGATGGGCTTACCCTAGCAACCGAGTAACAAATCACATATCTCTGCATCACAAAAACATAGAGACTTCCGGGTTGACTTATTTCAATCAGGATGGCAAGGACACTTCATTAGTATCACTATGGTAACTGCCTAGCAACCAGATGAGCTTACCCTAGCAACCGAGTAACAAATCACATATCTCTGCATCAGAAAAACATAGAGACTTCCGGGTTGACTTATTTCAATCAGGATGGCAAGGACACTTGATTAGTATCACTATGGTATCTGACTAGCAACCAGATGGGCTTACCCTAGCAACCGAGTAACAAATCACATATCTCTGCATCACAAAAACATACAGACTTCCGGGTTGACTTATTTCAATCAGGATGGCAAGGACACTTGATAAGTATCACTATGTTAACTGCCTAGCAACCAGATGGGGTTACCCTAGCAACCGAGAAACAAATCACATATCTCGGCACCAGAAAAGAGTACAGACTTCCGGGTTGATTTATTTCAATCAGGATGGCAAGGACACTTGATTACTATCACTATGGTAACTGCCTAGCAACCAGATGGGGTTACCCTAGCAACCGAGAAACAAATCACATATCTCGGCACCAGAAAAGAGTACAGACTTCCGGGTTGATTTATTTCAATCAGGATGGCAAGGAGACTTGATTAGTATCACTATGGTAACTGCCTAGCAACCAGATGGGGTTACCCTAGCAACCGAGTAACAAATCACATATCTCTGCATCAGAAAAGCGTAGAGACTTCCGGGTTGACTTATTTCAATCAGGATGGCAAGGAGACTTGATTAGTATCACTATGGTAACTGCCTAGCAACCAGATGGGGTTACCCTAGCAACCGAGTAACAAATCACATATCTCTGCATCAGAAAAACGTAGAGACTTCCGGGTTGACTTATTTCAATCAGGATGGCAAGGAGACTTGATTAGTATCACTATGGTAACTGCCTAGCAACCAGATGGGGTTACCCTAGCAACCGAGTAACAAATCACATATCTCTGCACCAGAAAACAGTACAGATTTTTGGGTTGAATTATTTCACTCAGGATGGAAAGGAGCCATGTATTGTATTACCTTGCTAACTGCATAGCAACCACATGGGCTTACCCTAGCAACCTAGTAACAAATCACATATTTCTGCACCAGAAAATTATACAGACTTCTGGGTTGATTTATTTATGACCACAATTTCTGTTCTTTTCAAGTTACAACATGCTGTTTGACGAGTTTTGCCACGGCAAGCACCACTCACATTTTCTTCAGGAAATGTACCTATCTAGTTTTTATTTTTATTTTTCTTCTTTTTATTATTATTCTATCTCCGTACAAAACTTCGGCACCTAACTCGTCCCGCACCGTTTGGCGTAGACCCACAAATGAGGTGTCAAATCGAACGGCCTATTGAGGACACGTGTGCTATGACTTTTATAAGCGATCGGGGGTACGGTATTTGCCCCAGGGGCAAAAAAGCGGCCGAAAAATCCCATAGACTTAACATTGTGACAAACTTTGAGGCGTCACAGCTCCGAGCGAGGATTTCACAGAAACGTGTGATTTGCCACATTTGAAGAGGCTGGCAGGCTCTGTAAGAGCATACCTCAATATGGGGTAAAAGTTGCACCCCTGGGGGCAGGAGCTGCCCAAAAATGCCCCAATTGACTTATAATGGTGTAGGACGGCCCATGACATGAAAAGGCATAGGGATTTGTATTGAACATAGCTCTGGATCACAGTGTCATAGAGACGAGGGGGTGGGCTCATTTTACTCAGACGACCAATCAGTCTCTCAGGATCATTGTGAAGCTATCAAGCCACGCCCTAGCAACCATTAAGAGCACCTTAGCAACAAGTCCCATAGACTTCTATTGAAACAGATCAAAGGGATATCTCCGGATAGAAGTGTCATAGAAACACAAGGGTGGTCTCGTTTGACTCGGGACAGCAAACAGCCAATCATGCATCAAATCAACACTTCCTAGCCCCTCCCTAGCAACCATTGTCGAGCACCTTAACAACCAAAATCCATAGAGGGATATCTTCCATTCTGAATGTCACAGAGGCATGGGAGTTGGTTTATATCATTCATACTGACAAGCAGCCTTTGGAGATTCATGATTGGCAGCTGCCAAGCCACTCCCTAGCAACTAAACAGAGTACCCTAGCAACCGTTTAGCAGTAACTATATCTCTGCACCACAAAATCAGAGAGACTTCTGGGTTGATTTATTTCAATCAGGATGGCAAGGAGACTTGATTAGTATCACTATGGTAACTGCCTAGCAACCAGATGGGGTTACCCTAGCAACCGAGTAACAAATCACATATCTCTGCATCAGAACAACGTAGAGACTTCCGGGTTGACTTATTTCAATCAGGATGGAAAGGACACTTCATTAGTATCACTATGGTAACTGCCTAGCAACCAGATGGGCTTACCCTAGCAACCGAGTAACAAATCACATATCTCTGCATCACAAAAACATAGAGACTTCCGGGTTGACTTATTTCAATCAGGATGGCAAGGACACTTCATTAGTATCACTATGGTAACTGCCTAGCAACCAGATGAGCTTACCCTAGCAACCGAGTAACAAATCACATATCTCTGCATCAGAAAAACGTAGAGACTTCCGGGTTGACTTATTTCAATCAGGATGGCAAGGACACTTGATTAGTATCACTATGGTATCTGCCTAGCAACCAGATGGGCTTACCCTAGCAACCGAGTAACAAATCACATATCTCTGCATCACAAAAACATACAGACTTCGGGTTGACTTATTTCAATCAGGATGGCAAGGACACTTGATAAGTATCACTATGTTAACTGCCTAGCAACCAGATGGGGTTACCCTAGCAACCGAGAAACAAATCACATATCTCGGCACCAGAAAAGAGTACAGACTTCCGGGTTGATTTATTTCAATCAGGATGGCAAGGACACTTGATTACTATCACTATGGTAACTGCCTAGCAACCAGATGGGGTTACCCTAGCAACCGAGAAACAAATCACATATCTCGGCACCAGAAAAGAGTACAGACTTCCGGGTTGATTTATTTCAATCAGGATGGCAAGGAGACTTGATTAGTATCACTATGGTAACTGCCTAGCAACCAGATGGGGTTACCCTAGCAACCGAGTAACAAATCACATATCTCTGCATCAGAAAAACGTAGAGACTTCCGGGTTGACTTATTTCAATCAGGATGGCAAGGAGACTTGATTAGTATCACTATGGTAACTGCCTAGCAACCAGATGGGGTTACCCTAGCAACCGAGTAACAAATCACATATCTCTGCATCAGAAAAACGTAGAGACTTCCGGGTTGACTTATTTCAATCAGGATGGCAAGGAGACTTGATTAGTATCACTATGGTAACTGCCTAGCAACCAGATGGGGTTACCCTAGCAACCAAGTAACAAATCACATATCTCTGCACCAGAAAACAGTACAGATTTTTGGGTTGAATTATTTCACTCAGGATGGAAAGGAGCCATGTATTGTATTACCTTGCTAACTGCATAGCAACCACATGGGCTTACCCTAGCAACCTAGTAACAAATCACATATTTCTGCACCAGAAAATTATACAGACTTCTGGGTTGATTTATTTATGACCACAATTTCTGTTCTTTTCAAGCAGGCTATTTGACGAGTTTTGCCACGGCAAGCACCACTCACATTTTCTTCAGGAAATGTACCTATCTAGTTATATTTACTGTGCATTTTCCCATTGAGAATCAATGAATGCATCCAAAAGCTGGAAAAAGTTGCTTTCGGAGGCTTTATATGGAGTTAGGATGAAAATAAGTTGCATTTCAAACTGTTCTGAGATCAGTGCAGACAGACAGCACACTGGAGGTTAAGTCATTCACTAAATAGGGAGCAAGGGAGCATCCTATATCTCTCCTATAACTGTTCTGAGACCAGTGCAGACAGACAGCACACTGGAGGTTAAGTCATTCACTACATAGGGAGCAAGGGAGCATCCTAAAGCTCTCTATAACTGTTCTGAGACCAGTGCAGACAGACGGCACACTGGAGGTTAAGTCATTCCCTAAATAGGGAGCAAGGTTGCATCCTATAGCTCTCCTATAACTGTTCTGAGATCAGTGCAGACAGACAGCACACCGGAGGTTAAGTCATGCACTAAATAGGGAGCAAGGGAGCATCCTATATCTCTCCTATAACTGTTCTGAGACCAGTGCAGACAGACAGCACACTGGAGGTTAAGTCATTCCCTAAATAGGGAGCAAGGGTGCATCCTATATCTCTCCTATAACTGTTCTGAGACCAGTGCAGACAGACAGCACACCGGAGGTTAAGTCATGCACTAAATAGGGAGCAAGGGAGCATCCTATATCTCTCCTATAACTGTTCTGAGACCAGTGCAGACAGACAGCACACCGGAGGTTAAGTCATGCACTAAATAGGGAGCAAGGGAGCATCCTATATCTCTCCTATAACTGTTCTGAGACCAGTGCAGACAGACAGCACACTGGAGGTTAAGTCATGCACTAAATAGGGAGCAAGGGAGCATCCTATAGCTCTCTATAACTGTTCTGAGACCAGTGCAGACAGACAGCACACTGGAGGTTAAGTCATGCACTAAATAGGGAGCAAGGGAGCATCCTATAGCTCTCCTATAACTGTTCTGAAACCAGTGCAGACAGACAGCACACTGAAGGTTAAGTCATGCACTAAATAGGGAGCAAGGGAGCATCCTATATCTCTCCTATAACTGTTCTGAGACCAGTGCAGACAGACAGCACACTGAAGGTTAAGTCATGCACTAAATAGGGAGCAAGGGAGCATCCTATAGCTCTCTATGCAGTTAAGTGCATTCACTCCTAAAATCTGATCAAAAGTTCAGTTTCAGGCTGCAGATGATGTTTGGATCACTCAACATGTTTGACACACATGGGACGATGATCATCAGTACATAGATTCACCATTTATAATCACTTTATTTTAACATGGTTGGCTGTGATTGGATGATGCTGGATCTGAATAAATTATGCAAATTTCTGATTAACATCTCATAAATGTGAATAATCAACACTCCTGCAAACATAAACAATCTGATAAGAAAAAAAAAAAAAAATTGGACTTTCTATAGCTTGGTATTATTTCAAATTTCACAACTTAGTCCCGCTGTCCACATATGAGGACATCACAAATAAAAAAAGGGAATTGGAAAATGCACACAGCAGTCACACTCGGGTCTCAGGAGGTTTAAGGCACAAATGTGAGGCTTACAAATTTATAAAAGCACTTAAATTAAATCTACTGTAAAACGTGCGTATTATTTGAGCGGTAAAGTTGTTTAAAATCATAATTTTGGGGTTTGTTGACATAACATTGCCATGGCAACAAAGTTGTAAAATTGGCTATAACTTTACACAGAAGGTTAGTAAGTGATTTGATCACATTAAAATCATGTTAACACATATATTGTTTACATCTTGTGGCTATACTTTTAAAACCGTGAGTATTTATACATTTGCATATTGGCCCCCCATTGACTTCCATTGTAAGTGCCTCACTGGAACAAAAACAAGATGTCCTCTGAAGCGATTCTTCTGAGCTAAAGTGATTAAGTCCCTTCAGTCCCTGCTGGCTGTTCTCTCTTGACTAACTCTCACTTGTGCTTTTGTTGTGGTTTAGTTTATTTCCTTGTAAGTCAGCCCTGGAGGAACTCTACCTTTATCCAACGCGTGACCGATTGCCTGAACAAATCGCTGTTGCTCAAGCATTACAATCAGGCTTCATTCTTGTTATCTGCTTGCCAGGGGATGGGAGAAACTTTCTGATGAAAACACATGAACACAAGCACAAGGGCAAATTGGCCTGGCAGTTGTCATTAGCTCTCTCATTTGCATCTAGCTGCTGTCTACATAGACAGCTGCCTTCTAAGGCAGCATACTAACTGTCATGGAACCTCACAAGTCAATGCTTTGGAACGCTCTACATAGGTAGCAACTCTGCTAAGGTGTTCTGGGTAGTTTCTATGTGGTTACTAGGGTGTTCTGTGTGGTTAATTAGGTTTTGTAAGTGGTTGCCAGGTGGTTGCTAAGGTGTTCTGAGGGTTTTAATACGTTGCTATGTGGTTACTAGAGTGTTCTGGGTGGTTATTTAGGTTTTGTAAGTGGTTGCTAGGTGGTTGCTAAGGTGTTATGAAGGGTTTTATTACATTGCTATGTGGTTACTAGAGTGTTCTGGGTGGTTACTTAGGTTTTGTAAATGGTTGCTAGGTGGTTGCTAAGGTGTTATGAAGGGTTTTAATACATTGCTATGTGGTTACTAGAGTGTTCTGGGTGGTTACTTACGTTTTGTAAGTGGTTGCTAAGGTGTTATGAAGGGTTTTAATACATTGCTATGTGGTTACTAGAGTGTTCTGGGTGGTTACTTAGGTTTTGTAAGTGGTTGCTAGGTGGTTGCTAAGATGTTATGAAGGGTTTTAAAACATTGCTATGTGGTTTCTAGAGTGTTCTGGGTGGTTACTTAGGTTTTGTAAGTGGTTGCTAAGATGTTATTAAGGGTTTTAATACGTTGCTATGTGGTTGCTAAGGTGTTCTGAGTGTTTTTTTAGCATATAGTTATCCGGTTAAAAGTGCTGTAAGCAATTTTTTAATTGGAAAGGTTAGTAAAATTATTTTTTTTTTTTTACTTGTCTTGGTCGCTGACACTTTCTGCCTTTCAATAATTTTGCACGTTCTCATAGTATTGTAGTTGCAGCAAATTATTGAGGCTTAATGCCATTTATATGCCATGTTGTTCATAACAGTTGTCAGTAGAGGGCACCATTTTGCTGCTGTTGCTTTTGACAACCATTATTACGTGAAATCTGTGTCAATCATGCTCATTTGGTATTTTTGTAGTGCAGGATTTTGGAAAGAGGGGGCGTGGCTTATCCAACGACTTATTTTGTGGAAATTCTAGAATGGCTAAAATCGCTTACAGCACCTTTAATAGGGTGTTCTGGGTGGTTACTAGGGTTTTGTGGGTGGTTGCTAGGTTGTTTATTCCTAGCCATTTTCTTACGTATGGGGCCCCTTTTTCAATACAAGCCAATAGAAATGCGCTAAATAAATGTCACATTCTTTTCAATCATGCCTCATGCCCCTCCGCAATATGCCACCCTGGGCAGCTGCCCATGTCTCCCATGCCTAAATCCGCCACTGTTGGTAGGTATCTCACTCCTCTTGCATGCCCACTGAGTTGGCTTTCATCCAGTGTGTAAATTTAACCTTCATGAAGGTGTCCTGGGCTTGTTCTGTGGGCTCGCTGGGCGTCTAGATACCCTGTCTCATCTGTCTCTGTTGAGGAACACTATTTGTATGCAAATGATCTGGGCTCAGAGGCTGAATTGGACTCATAATGGGCTTCCGTGGACCATCTATCATCATGGGAGCCAAACTTTACACCACATGCTCTACTTAGTATATGATCTGTATATCATAACACACCCCTTGATAATGGCTGCTATAGAGGAGTGTTTTTTCAGGAATACAGATGAGCAAATGCTCATGATATCACACTTAAAGCACAATGGGACTGTGAGTAACACATTTACTGGAAACGATTAACAGACAGACGACAAATGCTTTAGATCCACTGTGTGGCCCATTTAATCATCTGGCAGGCTAAAATCATTAGGCCAGAAACCTATAAAGTTTCATTCAACATTCAATATTGTGAGAATATTATGGGATGTATGCCTAACACATCCTGACCTATTGTAAGATTAATACTGACGCTGTCGTCATGTGTGTTCGCAGTCGGCATCACTCATGTGCATCAGTTCTCTTGAAATCCATTTAATCCTGAGGAAATAAGGAGAGGCATGTTGTATCCAAGCAACAGAATGGTTGCCAGGTGACAGATACTGAGGTCCTGAGAGCAGAAAGGGTGTGTTTGGTGTTTCTTAAGAGTGGCAAAAGACAAATGTAACTGTGCCAGTCAAATCGTGGACTGATCCTCATTTTACCTGCTCTAAAGAAGCAGAGAGAACCATTTTTGACATGTAAAATGCAAAAATCTAGACTCCATAGCTGGGATTTGATTGTAGTTTGTACATTGAACTTATGTTAAATATGTGTGGATATTTATTTTTTCATATTTCCCAATTTGGAATTCCCAATGCGCTCCAAGTCCTCATGATAGCATAGTGATTCCGGGTGGCGGAGGACGAATCTCAATTGCCTCCGCGTCTGAAACCGTCAATCCACGCATCTTATCATGTGACTTGTTGAGCGCTTTACCATGGCGACAAAGTGCGTGTGGAGGCTTCAGGCTATTCTCCGTGGCATCCACGCACCAAAACTCACCAAACGTCCCATCGAGAGCAAGACCCACATTATAGTGACCACGAGGAGGTTACCCCATGTGACGTTACCCTCCCTAGCAACCGGGCCAATTTGGTTGCTTAGGAGACCTGACTGGAGTCGCTCAGCACGCACTGGATTCGAACTCGTGACTCCAGGGGTGACAGTCATCGTCAATACTCACTGAGCTACCCAGACCCCCAAAATACCAAATGTTTAAAAAAAACTATATATTTCTAAAAGATATGAACTATTTGATTCATTCTGCCTTTAAACTCTCCAAAAAATGGCCCTATTCACTTCCATTGTTAATGTGCTCAACAAGCCACGTGATAAGATGAAGGACGCGGGAGCAACTGAGATTCGTCACCCGGATTGAGCCGTGTCACTATGCCACCACGAGAACTTAGAGCACATTGGGAATTGGGCATTCCAAATTAGGGAGAAAAGTGGAGAAAATAAAAAAAAGAAGCCCCTCTCTCACTCTCGTTCTGTCTTTCTGCTGGCTTTCACCCCAGAGAACAGTTTTCTTTCCGCCCCCTGTTCTTTTAGGTGCTATTTTTAGCCCTGTCGGGGGAGTGAAGGGGTTTCCTCCAATCGCTTATCAACCGCGGGCAGACGCGTGATGAGAAAACTAATTTCTGACATCACAGGTCCTGCTCTGGCCCGGAGGATCTGCCATCTGTGTAATGTGGTTTTATCCCAAATTAAAATCTCCGAAGTGCCTTTGTTCTTTTTAGCTGGCTGAGGGGAGTTTCGTCTCCGGGCTGCTTATAGAACGATGTGTCTTTTGCGTACTTAAAACTCCCCCGGAGAAAAGTTGGATAATTAAACTAGAACAGAATTCATACTCGTGAGCTTTAAATACTAATTTCTTCCGAGCATGTTTGGGGAATTTAGCACGGCACCAGTGAAAGGCTCGTATGATTCACCGCCTGACGGTGTTTGTGTGTGTATATCACTCAATGGAACGCCACCGCATCAGAGTAGATCCACAAATGGCATCATGGAGGGAGATATATGGTTCCCATGGCAACAGATGATCTGTGTGTTGTAGTACCTTGAACATGTTTGAAAGCGGTTCTGGAGGCAGTGGAACCCGTAAGCAGCTTGTTGGATTTCACAGTGATTTAAAAGAGGAGCAGATTGTAAATGGACATTTATTACGCACCGTATCTCTCTCCGGTTAACCAGCGCTCTTGGACCACAAACCTGAGCGCAGTTCACAAGTCCTTTTGTTTGAGGCATTTGCTCTAATTTGGTCTATGTTACAATACCTAAATTTTTGCATAAATTGTAGGTGGCTCGTTGCAGTTTCCTGGTGAAATGAACACTAGAGGCGCTACAACAACAACTACTTTTATTCACTTTCTCACAAAACGGCAGATTATCAGTTCATAAACACTTACTTTTTGCCCTAATCCTCAAACAATGCTATCTTATGACATCTAAACACTTTTACTATAATGCATGAGTCATTTTAATGTTTGCATTACATAACCAACTACATTTACTCTCTTGTTCAAGTGCGATCAAATTGCGCGGTAGCTCAACTGATAGAGCTTGCGATGCAAAGGACCGAATCCTGAAGAGCAAACGAAAATTTTTGTTTATCTAAAAACAGGTCCTCCACAGTGAACACAGTAGCCTCCGTTTGATTTACGAGTACTCCGTTCAAAGAAATAAGGCTGGGCACAGAAATGCATCAATTCTTTGAATACAAACTCTTCAGACATGTTTATTAAGTGCTCTTCTCTGTTTTGTGTGCATCTGTGTTGTGTTCACTGTGGAGGACCTGTTTTTAGATAAACAAAACAAGTTTCTGCTTGAACACCCCAATGTCGCGAGGGGGCTGTGTGAACTGTTGCTCTCGTGTCCTATCATGAACGCACACAGGAGATCAACGGTCAGTGAATATTTTCACTAAATGATACACTAGATTTCAGTTTCTCATCAAATCTTATCGTATACTTTCATAACAATCATGAGTCTCATGAATAATTAATTAAACTTCTGAATTATACTTTTGTGTCCTTTGGAATCTTGAAGAGGTGGTCATTATAAACTGCCATTGTGACATCACTGAGCACAACATTTATACACAATTTCTCCCTTTGTGTTCAGAAAAAGAAAGGAAGCCATATAGGTTAACTACACAGGGGCGAGTAAACAACGACTGAATATTTATTTTAGGGTGAACTAATCCTTTAATCGTAAAAGTCAACACATAGTTTAACCAGCAGAACCTTTGGTCATCCAGAAAGACCATGCAGGTAGACCAGCACATCAAATAACACTACCTGGGACAAGTATGGCTACTTCACAGTGTGTCTGAGCTTTTGACTTGAACGCTTTTATAATTCCTTCATGTTTAAGAGTTTAAAGTTCCCTCGGTGTGGCGAATAGAAGGATGAGGAGAGACAGAAAGAAAGGATGATTATCTTGGGTTTATACGCTCAGAGCAGAAGTCTCAGAACCAGAAACTCTGGGCTCAGATGCAGATTCCTCCTGACGTATTTGACCCCTCTTTTTATTTCCCATTCGTGTGCGTGTGACAGGATCATTCTTTCATTTTTCAAATAAATTGCCCATAATCTGTGCAGCTTGTGTATTAAACATTAATTGGTTCATTAGTGAAACACTTGCGAGCTGAAATGACACATTAATGCTCTCTGATCTAGTCAAGCAAAACACTTCAGTATCATGTCTGACTGAACGGAAGCTGCAAACGTTTTGGGATGGAATAATAGTATGCATACTACATACTTCCTTCTTTTATGACATTAGAAATGGAAGGAGAGATTGAGCGTATTGCAGCCTACTGTGGGATACAGTATTCCCCACAGTGTGGACTGGTTGTATAATTGGATATTTTGGCCAAAAAGTTGTATTTTATGCATAAATACAACTTTGCAGACTGTGTATATGTTCTGTAAAAATAGCAAGAGTAGTGCCATTTTAACATCACATGAGGTATCCGGTTATATGAGTGATTTGATGCAAGAAGTACTACATGAATTAGCAATGAGAACATTTATGAAACATCACACTGCTGGTTCCTACATCACATCTGACTAATTAATAAACTGAGTTCAGCACAAAATCTAAATCTGGTTAAAGGTAAGGCTGTCTATTTTGTAAAACTCGCATTTCTCTTTTCGGACACTAAGGGAGGTCCGTTTTATTAAAACCTCCATCTAAAATTCACCTTAAAAACCTCGTCCGATTACAACCTCATTTCGCTCACCTTTTGGCGCCCCCTGCTGGACATTTCACTTGAAAAGTGCAGACAAACGTGTTGAGAAGCACGTCATTTCAGTTTTGCATAAACGTTACAATGTTCGCGTAAATTTCACGAGACCAGGCTGATATTTGCACACTTAAGTCGATACACATTATGCAAGTAAAACTTTTCTTTTGGCTCGTTCCGAGTATTTTGTGTCCAAAGACGAGATCCACACTCAACATTTTAATTTCATGAATCTTAATATCCTTTCTGTTATTTACAGTCAGTTAGGGTTAAAATAATTGTAATCATACAATGCACGGATGAGGGAAAATCCACCGTGCAGCTTCTCTCTCATTAATGCGTGCCGTAAAAATTTTCCTGTGGTGCTGCCAGTTCTCTTAAAGAGACAGTGCCAATTTAATCATTATTTTTATAATACAATAAATTAATTATAGTTATATGTGTAATTCTATTTTCATTATTAGTTTCCATCTTGTGAATTGTTTGCTAAAAATGTGTATGATTTTTTTAAAGGGACAACAGCTTGTAACATTACAATAAATGCAATATTATGACATCATATACATTGATAGAATGTGAAATTGTTACTTTTTTAAAAGTGAAATATTAAATAAAATGTACAATCTTGCATACTATATCACGTGGAGTCTTATATATATATGAATACTTTATATATGTAAAGATCCCCCTTCTCGGTTTGCTTAATATCTTCTTCAGTATTCCATCCGCTCATATGTCGTCAAAAGTCTGGCGAGTCAAAATAAAAATGTACTTGCCGATGGCGATTCTCCATCTTGTCTGTTGAGGGATAGTATCATAAGTTTCGAAGTTAAAAAAAGTATTATATACATTTTTTTCTAATTAGTCCACATTAAACAAACAATCTATCTAGATGCGGCATGTTTTTACTAATTTATTTAAATTAAAAGTTGTTAAAAAAATGTATTATGTTCTGTAATTATTGTTAATAAATGATGAACAAATTAAGTCTAATAATTTAGTGTTTAGGCATATGAATGTAAAAAATATGGCTTCTGAAAAGATATTTAAAATGTAATTTTATCCCAAGAATTTGCCAAAAAATAAAAAAATAAAAATAACAATAATAAAAAAATTATAATTATCCCAAGAATTCACAAAATAAATAAAAAAATAACAATAATAAAAAAATATATTTATCCCAAGAATTCACAAAAAAATAAAATACAATTAATAAATAACAATAATATTTTTTTTTAATTATCCCAAGAATTCACAAAAAAATAAAAATAATAAAAAATAACAATAATAAAAAACATTTATTATCCCAAGAATTCACAAAAAAATAAAATAAAATAAATAAATAACAATAATATATATTTTTTTAATTATCCCAAGAATTCACAAAAAAAAAAAAAAATTACAATAATAAAAAAATTATAATTATCCCAAGAATTCACAAAAAAAATATAAAAATAAATGATAATAATATAAATAATAATAGTCACATTTGATGGAGGTATGTGTTGGTATTAGTTATACTTGGTATTGGATAGAAAAGAAAAGGATTCTGTTGTGTGGAGAATCGTCATCCCAAATATTTCAGGAAACCCCCCTCTGTACATTTCTCTCATATGTGGTGTACATTAGCTCTGAATGAAAGTATATACTTCAGTGATGCTCTCAGCAGCATTAGTGTGCAAGTGAACGAGCCGAGAGTAATGGATCTGCTCTGCCACTGAGATATCCAACATTTAAAAAGTCTTAAAAACTCTTCAATAATGAAGTGCGCTCGCTCTCGGAGCCCGAAGTGGAAAATCCAAAGTGACAAATTATGTAAAGTAACACACATGGAGCTTTTTTTAGCTTTTGACTGACTGCATCGCTATGGTAACCGACCGCCATATTCGGCCTCGACTTATTGCACCGTGAAATGAGGAATTCATTGAGTTTATAATGTGATGTGGGGCATAAACTGGCGGCCAAAAGTTTGGAATAATGTACAGATGTTGCTGTTTCGGAAGGAAGTTGGCACTTTAATTCACCAATACATTGTGATCTATATTACATTCTAATAGCACAACTGATTTTATCAAAGGAAAAACTATTTACTCGTTATCTGTTAAACATGTCCCACATGACCGGTGTCAAATAATCTAAATAAACTTTAACATCTCTAATGCAGAATTTACAGTGTCTGTTCAAGGTCGATCCGTTGCCGTGGTTACAAACACTATTATTAATTCAAAACACATTTGTTTGTTTACCAATTACCAAAATCTGACAAACTCTTGGACTCAAAGTCAGTGAAAGGGAATATATTACTGTTGAGGCGCTCTCCCTGATGTGACTGTCAAACACTGTGTTCGTTTCATCACAGATGTCTCATATTGAGGATGACTGTAAATGCTCTATATGACATCATTAGGAAGGTAAAGCAGCAAACACACACTTTCAGGAGGAAGTCAACAAACTTGGCTTAATAATCAGTATTTGTGCTGAATGCCATTTACATCTGGAAGCAGTTTGGATGGTGTTTCTCTGGGCATTATACTGACCTTTGACCTGCAGAAGAAGTTTTTGCATCAGCACACAGAGACCTGTGCTTTTATCATATGCATCTCATTTCATATTCCACAAACACTCATGAGACAAACTGGATGAGGAAAGGCAAAAATTATTCAACATGTGTATCGCAAAGTAAAGCCAAACACCCAACAACACTGAACAACAACAACCACACACACGCACGCACGCACACACACGCACGCACGCACGCACGCACGACGCACGCATGCACACGCACGCACGCATGCACTCACACACACACACACAGGCACACTCACACACAAACACAAACACACACACTCACACACACACACTCTCTCACACACAAACACAAACACTCGCACACACACACGCACGCACACTTACACACACACACACACACACACACACTCACAAACACTCACACACACACACACACACACTCTCTCACACACAAACACAAACACTCGCACACACACACACACACACTCACACACACATACACATGCACACACACACAAACACAAACACACAAACACACACAGACACACACACATACACACTCACACACACACATGCACACACACACAAACACACACACAAACACTCACACACACACACAAACACACACACACTCACACACACACACAAACACACAGGCACGCACGCACTCGCACACGCACGCACACACACACACTCACGCCCACGCACGCACGCACACACTCACACACACACACACACACACTCTCACACACAAACACACACACACACACACACACATACACACACAAACACTCACACACACTCACACACAAACACACACACACTCACACACACACTCACAGACACACACACACTCACACACACACACACTCACACACACACTCACAGACACACACTCACGCCAGACGCACACACACTCACACACACACACACACACACACACACTCACACACACACACACTCACGCCCGCACGCACACACACTCACACACACACACACACACACACACACACACACACACACACACACACACACACACACACACACACACACTCACACACACACTCACACACACACTCACAGACACACGCCAAACAACACCATATTTACATTGTATATATATATATTCTGGGAGATGGTGCAAATGTTTCTTTGAAACAGACAGTGTGAACTGATTCACATAATAAACATCCTTTTTTTTATGTAAAAATATCTTTACTAAAACATTTTATTACATGAAAAATGCTGCAGGGACTTTCAAGATCACTTTTGAGCAATGGTGCGCACAAATCTTTGAACTGATCCTTTGAAAATAATATGAATTTATCATCTCTAACAGAATTTTGCTATTGAAGTTTCAATCAGAAATGATATTAAAACATCAGACTTTAAGCTCCGAATGTCACAAGAGACAAAGAATAATCTAATGACACAATATTGTAATTTTACCACCAAAGAAAAGTCCATTAAAATCATTGTGAAGTTGCTTAATTTTATAATGGCAATAAAATCGCAGCAAACGTATCGGAAATATTCAGTATTTCTAAATAACACATTTGTGTTCAATGACCTGAGACAGCGTCTATGAATGAATAATAATGCTTATGGCTGTAACTAAACACAAGGATAAATGAGGGAGAACAACTTTCATTTCATAAACTCTTCCAAGCATTCAGTGTCACATCATGACCTCCATCCCGATAACGACAGCAGCGAGACATGATCGTATAACAGCTGATCCGGGACCAGGCTAACCTTCAACACACAAGGGCAAAGAGTGATTTCAGATTCCTCAGGCACGACCGAATTGCTACATTTGCTTTAAAGAGCTGCGAGAGGCTCAATGGGACTGTAGGATAATGACAGTAGTCCAAGCAATGAGTCAGATCGTTGTCAAACGAACAAATTAAAAAGCAATTATCATAGATATCACTTAGCTAACGGCGGACATATTTGAGAACCTGTAAGGAGAACAGATTGTGTAAAGTGCAGCTATGAATGATGTGAACAACTCAACCAACTTTTGGCTCAAGTGTCGACTTCAAGAATCAGGATTTATGTGAAAGTCAATAAAAGTCGTTGTTGTAGCACCTCTTGTTTATTCCACCCGGAAAATCCGTCTCCAACTCTCACTTACCGATCTCATCTCCCGATCTCGCTCTCCATTCACAAGCCACCACATACCCCTACCGCCCGACTCAGGCCAGGGAGCCCTCCGGCCGGCCCAGTACTCTCCCACCCCCCAAACCACCATTTCTGGAGAGGATGTCCGCAACAGCCATCTGTGCCCCGGCCTGTGGACCACCTCGAACTTAAAAGGATGAAGAGCCAGATACCAACGGGTGATCCACACATTGGTATCCTTCATGAGATGGAGCCACTGGAGCAGGGTGTGGTCCGAACAGAGGGTGAAAGCCCATCCCACGAGGTAGTACCGAAGGGTGATGACTGCCCAATTGATGGTCAGACACTCCCTCTCAATGGTGTTGTACCTCGCCTCTCTCGCCGGAAGCTTCTGGTTGATGTACCGCACCGGGTACTCCTCCCCTTCGACCACCTTGGACAACACGGCTCCCATTTATTTACATTTACATTGAAGCATTTGGCAGACGCTTTTATCCAAAGCGATCCCCTGGCTGTGGGGATCGAACCTGCAACCTTCTGATTACCAGTTATGTGCTTTAGCCCACTACACCACCACCACCACTCCAACCGCCTGTCCGACGTGTCGGTCTGTTCAACAAAAGGGAAAGCAAATTCAGGAGTCTATAACAACGGCCCACCACAAAGCACAGCTTTCACAAGCGTGTTGGCACGGCTCCGACCACTGGACCGGGTCTGAGGCTCCCTTTTTAGTGAGATCGGTCAGTGGGTTGGTGCTGTCCAAATAATTAGGCACAAACCTTCTATAATAGTAAGCCAACCCCAAGAACTGCTTCACCACCTTTTTGGTCTTGGGTCTCAGGCAGGCCGCAACTGCTGCGGTCATCAATTTGGGGTCGCACCTGTCCCTGACCCAAGTGGAACCCCAGACACCATAACTTCACCTAAACAATTGCGCAATTCTTGGGGTGTGCCATAAGTCCCGCCCCTTGCAGTGACCTCAAAACCGCCCTCAGATGCTGCATGTGCCACTACCAATCATTTCTGTGTATAATGATGTCATCTAGACAGGCGTATGCGGAGTGCGGTCTGAGGACTCGGTCCATAAGGCATCGAAACGAACGGAAGGGTCACGAATTGGCCAAACTGCAGCCATGACACTATGTTTTTGTCCACGAATTTGAATCGTCACAGTCACTACAGGATAATCATGATATCCCCATGCACACACCGTCCCTTCCCCTTTGTGTCTAGCACCCAACGCCTCGTGAACTACTCGCTTTTGGCACCATTCTGTGGACATTTCAACCTGGAAACGGGAGCTCACACAAGCCCATATTTTGATCAACACTTCCAGCTTCGGCCATTAGAGGGCACGGATTTGAATTTCAGTAAGCGCCGACCGATTTCAGCTAAAGAACTTTCAACCTACTCTTGCCGAATTTACAGTGTGCTCAGTGTGGAGCATTTTTTAATTATTTTAATGTACCTTTTCACATTGAATTGAATTCAAAAATTGCGCAAGGAGGACTTTACAAACCCGAAATTGGTTCTGCGCGTGTTTTTCACAAACGTGGTCTAAAGTGATTTACATCAAAATGCAGTCATTAATAAAACCACGCAAACAGCTGCCAGATGATCGATTTACTTCTGCGCTTCACACTCTGGGGATCGATAAAGACAACAACTTTACCAACAGGTGTTCCATCAGCAAGTCTTCTCTTTTATCTTCATATCGCCATAGTAACCAGCCACACACTAAGCACAATAATGTAAAATCTAAAGCCTTGAGAGAGTTTTTATTTTCCATTCCAGTGACTGCTTTGAAAAGTCAATAACCCCATCACTAAACCCAACACACACACACTTTCTCCTCTGATTGTCATAGTGCTCTAAGGAGTGTGTATTTGAAGCATACTGCTGAATTTGATGGAGACGGGTAGTGTTCGTCCACATGAGCATTATAGCCAAATTTGTGTCTATCTGTACTTTCTCCAAGAATTCTTAAGACCAGTGATGGACAGTCTTTTTGCTACAAATAGCTAAGCTATTAGCTTAACTACATTTCTGAGTAGCGAGGTGGTAGCTGCTAGATTTTAAATCAAGTAGCTTGATGTAGCTTCGTGCCTTGTACCCGGTGTTTACTATCGGCAGTTTTGAATCAGAACTAAAGATGTCAGACCACAAATGAATCGCTCGTTTGAGTCGGTTCCTTACAATGAAGCGGTCACACGTGATTGGAAAACGGTCTGTATCATTCACGATTTAATCTGAATAACTCACGAAAACACTAAAAATAAAGTTACCGCTGGTTGCAGTGGATCTACAATCAATGGAAGCCAAACCTGCAAATGCGTCCTATCGTTTGCCAGTGATGAAGAAGGTCATTATTAAGTTCAACACGTGTGCAGCATCTAAACGACTTCTGCAGGTTAATACATTTCCAACCAAAAGAGTATCAAAACACTTATTAGCCTATACGAAAACACATAAAACCTAGCATGGCATTGCAGTGTTACTTTGAACGTGTAGCATTACATGGGAGCACCATGCAAATACAGAGTGGTGCATAAATATGGTAATTGCACATCAAAGTACTATTACCATCTGATGTCATCAGAAATCATTGTTATTGCCCAGATGTGCTTCCACACACAAGAAATTAGGCCTCTTATCAAAAGCTTCCATTATGTTTTTAATGTAGCTTTTAGCTTAGCTTAACTAATATTTCTGTTAATTAGTTGGTAGCTTAGCTAGCTACATTTTTGGAGTAACTTGCCCA